>NC_087209.1:653215-743230 GCF_015104395.2 Macrobrachium nipponense | reverse complement strand
ATAAAAAAAAGTCATTTTTATGTATGCAACTTACCAAGTAGTTACATAGCTGAATCCCACATTGTAGGAAGTGGGATCCATGGATATGCTAATACCTTGTTTTTTTTTTTTTTTTTTTTTAATACTACAAAATATATATTTAGAGCTAGCATCCATGCAGATGCTTGTTGGTTCCTTACCTGCTAAGAGAACTGAACAGTTGATTACTGCCTCTGGAAGTCGCTCGTCTTAACTCATAGGGACGTGGCGGTATAGCCATGGCTCGTCCTCTAAACAGTGGGACCCATGCAGCCAAGGAATGCCCGTGGCTAGCATGGTCAACCAAAACATGCCCCTGCCCAGGGCGCAGTACCAAATAATCAAATATTACCAGAGTAAAAAACATATCACCTCGACCATAACCATAAAATCCATAGCCAACTCTACACTTGACTGAAGAGTACTCCTAGTACATCCATAGTACCTCCAGGCTCCCATAAAAAACTCAACAACCTCGTTCAAGGCGAAGAGATAGGCTAGGAAGGTATGACTTCCTACACACCCTTACCCAATGCTGTGCCCGCCGCTAAATACGGACCTAGGGTACTGCAATTTTCATATACTGTTTCAATATCACGCAAGTAATGCAAGGTGAACACTGATTTACATTTCTAATACGTTGCTTGAATAATCGAGTCCAAAGAGAGATTGTGTTTAAACGAGAGAGAAGTTGCTACTGCTCTTACCTCATGAGCTTTCACTTTAAGTTTATTAATGTCTGTTTCTTTTTCACTTGTGCATGAGCCTCTACAATCCCGTTACGTAAGAAGAACGCCAGGGCGTTTTTAGACATCGGGCGCGTCAGATTCCTTACCGAACACCATAGACGGTCGGACGGGGCCCGAACCTTCTCTGACCTTTGTAAATAACATTTCAGAGCTCTGACTGGGCAAAGCAACCTCTCCTCTTCTTCCGGTCCTACCAAGTCCGTGAGGTTTTTAATACTGAACGAACGAGGCCATGGTTTGGACGGGATCTCGTTTTTTGCCAAAAATCCCAAGGTTAATGTGCAAACCGCATTACCCTGTGCAAGGTCTATTCTCTTGTCCATGGCATTTATTTCGCTTACTCTTTTAGCTGTAGACAGAGCTACTAGGAATAAGGTCTTTCTCATCAAATCTCTTAACGATGCTCTTTCCCGACAACCACTTAAGTACTACATCTAGGTTCCAAGATAATATCTTCGAACCTTTGGGTTTTTCTACATCGAAGGAATTAATGAGATCGGCAAGATCTCTATTCAACGACACTTCCAATCCTCTGTGCTTGAAAACAGATCCCAACATAGCCTTATAGCCTTTGATAGTTGCAGTAGACAGATTTCTGTCTGTTCTCAAATATAAAAGAAAATCTGCTATTTCTGTTATAGTTGTTTTAGAAGACAAAACATTATGCTTTTTACACCAGGCTCTAAACACAGCCCACTTTGCCTAATAGACTTTACTTGAAGATTCCCTTCTTGATTGCGCAATAGCTCTCGCCGCTTGCCTTGAAAACCCCTTCGCTTGTAAGAGTTGTCGGACAGTCTGTAAGCCATTAGAGACAGAGTGGATAGTCCTTGATGGAACCTCCTGAAGTGGGGTTGTCTGAGTAGATCTGTTCTCTGAGGAAGTAACCTTGCCCAATCCACTAGAAGATCTAAAAGATCCGGAAACCATTCCTGCGTTGGCCAGAATGGAGCGATGAGAGTCATCGAAACGTTGTGATGCGTTCCAAATTTGATTATGACTTTTCTCACCATCTTGAATGGAGAAAAAGCATACAAGTCTTTGTTCGACCAGTCCAAAAGCATCACATCTGTTGACCATGCTTTCGGGTCCGGGGCTGGTGAACAGTAAAGGGGGAGACGATAGTTTCTTGCTGTGGCAAACAGATCCATCATAGGTTTCCCCAGAGTTCCACAATTTGAGGCATACCACTGGATTCATCATCTATTCCGTGTGAAGCACTTGCCTCCTGCAGCTCAGTTCGTCCGCGAGAACATTGAGTTTCCCCTGAACGAACCTCGGAATTAATGTGGTTTGATTCCAATTCGCCCATACCAGCAGGCTCCTTGCTGTCTCGCAAAGAGAAAACGAGTGTGTCCCTCCTTGTTTCTTTATGTAGGAGAGCGCTGTCGTGCTGTTTGTTGCGAACTTCGTCCGCGAACTTCAGCAGTCCCCAGTGGATGGCGGTCAGTTCCTTTCAATTTATATGCCACTGTTTTTTATCTGCATTCCAAACTCCTGGAACTTCTTTTTCCCCCAGAATCGCTCCCCACCCTTGATCCGATGCGTCTGAAAAGAACAGTAGGTTGGGGCTCTGTGGGAGGAGGGATCTCCCTTCCGCGAGTCTGTCTCTTAACTTCCATCATTGCAGATCCTCTTTTATTTCCTGTGTGATGGGGAACACAAAAGAGTCCGGGAACTTCCTTCTGTTCCAATTCGCTCTGAGGAAGAACTGTAGGTTCGTGCAGTCTCCCTAGTGTCACGAATGGTTCTATTGAGAATAGTGCCCAAAAGACTCATCCATTCCTTTGCAGAGCATTCCTGGAGAATTAAAAATTGCACTACCTTCTGCAGGCACGACTCAATTCTCTGTGGGGATGGAAAAGCCTGAAAACTCACCGAGTTGATCCTCATCCCCAAATAGACTAATTCCTGACTGGGAAGTAACTGCGACTTTTGCCTGTTTATTAACAGTCCTAGATCCTGAGCTAAAGTCAGGGTTTTCTGAAGGTCCTCCGTGCACCTCTCCTTTGTTTGTGACCGGAGAAGCCAATCATCCAAGTAAAGGGATATTCTTATCCTGACTAAATGTAACCATTTCGCAAAGGGAACCAGCACTTGGGATATGAAAATATGCGTCCACATCGATGGAGATCATCCAATCGCCTTGACGGATTGATGGAAGGACAGACTGATTCGTCTCCATCTTGAACTTTGTTTTTTGCACATGAAGGTTCAGAGTGCTTACATCCAATACAGGCCTCCAGCCCCCCCATGACTTGGGAACAACAAACAGACGATTGTAAAACCCCAGTGTTAGTGGCTCCTCTGCTAACTCTATTGCTTTCTTTTGCAAGAGAGACGAAACCTTTTCCGAAAGGGCGATGAACTTCTTTGAATTTTCTGAGTAGGCTGTCAAAGCTATCAGAGAGCCTGATAACAGTGGCTTTCTCTTGAGCGGAATATCGTAACCTTCTCTTAAAACCTTTACGATCCAAGGTTCCGGCCCTCTTGCTTCCCATTCTTCCCAAAACTGATTGAGCCTCGCTCCTACTGGCGCACGAAGGACTGATATACTACTTCTTGGTCGAGGGGTTGGTTGAGGATTTTTTAATAGATTTAAGGGTGGAACGTGCTCTGCCCCTTGATCTTGGGGAAAATCTACCGAATCCCCTGCTCCGAAAGGGTTGTCCTCGGCTGGCTGGCGAGGGGCGTACAATAGGGATATTTTCTCTAGCCCGTTTAGTGGAATGCAAGAGAAGATCCTGTGTTGCTTTCTTCTGCAATTCGGAGGCAACTAGCACTACTGTCTCTTCTGGAAACAGGTGCTTCTTATCCAAGGGCGAATATAACAAGGCAGACTTTTGGGTATGAGAAACCCCCTTGGATGTAAAAGAACACCATAGCTCCCTCTTCTTTAGGATACCTAACATGAAGAGAGAGGCTAGTTCCACGGAACCTTCTCTAATCCCCTTATCTAAACAGGAGATCACTCCCGAAATGTCTGTAAAAGCTTCCTCACTCAACAAAGAATAGCTCTTCAGTTTATGTCCCAAGGCTCCTACTGTCCAGTCCAGGAAGCTAAAACCTTCGAACACCTTAAAGATATTTTCAATGAGGTGGTCAAATTCTGACGCCGTAAACATTATCTTGGCTGAGTTGAAAGCCGATCTTCTCGCCGAGTCAATAAGCGCAGAGAAGTCTCCCTGGGCGGAGGCAGACACACCCAAAGAAAGAGCTTCTCCGGTTTCATAACACAAGTGTCTTCTAGTTGAAAGGCGAGAAGGAGGGAAGTAGAAGTTGACCTTGCCTTGATCCCTCTTATCCTCAAGCCAAAGGTTAATTTCCTTTAACGCTTTTCAAGCCGAAAAAGACAGTACTAGTTTCGGTAATATCCTGGAGTCTTTCTGGTTGTCTCTCATGTAAGAAGACACTGGAGATGTTGGGGCTACTGGCGAGAATGAATCAGAAAAATTGTCTACAAAGTAAAAAAGCAAGGCTTTGTAGGCAGTGAGAGAAGACTCTTTATCCTCCTCTTCTCCTTTCTCTTCTTCTTCAGCTGAAGAAATAGGAGATAAGGCCTCTACAGGTTGAATAGGGGGAGCCGCCGATTGAATAAAGCCCAAAATGCTGTCTAATTTATTCTGGATGGCTGATAGGGAATGATCGGGGGCAGCCATCCCCTGAAGTCCTGTCAGTAGGCCCGACACTGAAATTGAAGACATAGGCTGTTCGAGCGTTTCAGACTGGTCCCTCTGTGCACTTGGTTTCATATACAGGGGGTGGGTCCTCGAGTTACGACGTTGATCCGTTCTTACGATGCATCGTAAACACGATTTTGCAGCGTAAGTCGGAACATTTGAAAAATACCAACAGATTTAATGTATAATACCTATCAATAAACAACGAGTGAGTAACAATTCCTTCACCTTTATTAGTTTGATTGGCTTGCACACTGGAGAGGAAGCTGCGGTGCTGGAGAGACTGGGGAGGTTATGAAGAGAAAAAGAACCTCCAGAAGTTGCTGGAGATGCAACATCTTTTCGCCTTCTCCTGAATCACCATAAGGCTGACTGGGATACGCCGTTGATTTTGGTCTTCCAACCAAAGCACCAATAACCTTTCCATTTCAATTATTAGACCACTACGCTGCTTAGTTATCACTGTCGCTTTCATAGGAGCAGATCCTTTCACATGTTCAACGATGCGCTCTTTATCTTTGATAATGGTAGCAACGGTCGAACGGCTAAGGCCAAGCGAGCGGCCAATGTTTGTTGGCGTTTCTCCCTTCTCAGATCGCTTTATAATGTCCACTTTAATTTCCATGGTGATGGCCTTTCTTTTCTTCGATGCACTACCATCAGAAGAGTCCGCCTTGCGCTTGGGAGCCATAACAAAGAGCAAAAAGTTACAAAAACGATACAACACGAGGGAGAGAGAGGCAGTGTAAACAACCAAATGGCGTATGGGCGAGGAATGAGCGTAGCGAAGCGACGCCGTTCCTCTCCCCCACAAAGCGTATTCTTCCGCCGTGCGCCTGGAAACTAGTTTCGCGTTTTTGTGGTGGTTTTTTTTGTTTAACGTTTTGTTGCCTTTTTTAACGACCCGCTAAACCGCGTAAGACGGAACGACGCAAAAGATTATTTTTTTATATTTTTTATGGGGCGCGTTCGTAACCACGAAACATCGTAAGTCGAGACCAGCGTAACCCGAGGACTTACTTTATTTAACCTCGTGGATGCTCGGGCACTAGTGGGCACTCGGGCGCTAGCGGACGCTTGGGCGTTAGTGGGCACTCGGGTGCTCGTGGACACTCGGTTGCAACTGTATTCCCGGGCGCCAATGGACGCTCGGGAGCCAAAGGTTGTTTTAGCGTCGCTGCGGAAGTTCCGGGCGCCAAAGGTTGCTCAGGCGAGTGGGCAGACTGTGGCGCCGATGGGCGCTTGGGAGTCGCCGTGTTCTCATGCTCCGAACGCTGAAGATGTTTCCCAGGAGTCTCGGGGATTACAGGAGGGGCTGGTGGCAGTCTTACCTGTCCTTCGGTATTACGTGTGCGGACCGGTGCTGAAGAAATCTCAGAGAATCTACTCTTCCCCATACTCTTCACCTCTGAACATCTGCTAGAGGAAGATTTTCTCGACGACGACTTCGACTTAGAAGATGTAATCCTCTCACTACGACATCCCTCTCCTGCCATATCCTGAGAGAATCTCTCTGGAGAGTCCCAAAAACAACACGAAGGCTGTTCCTTGCGTAAAGGGCTAGCCTTTATACAGGGGACTGGAGGGGGAGACAACTTACGAGCCCTCCTTTTCAATGGACGGGACTCGTCAGGGAATCGCCAATGGCGCCTGGGAGAGGACTCCCCGGAGCTGGAAGCACTAGACAACAGCGGTACTCCTTTAGAGACGCCTATCCAATGGCGCTCTGTTGCGATCTGGGATTTGTCAACAGAATCACCTGAGGGGGCGACTGCTCGTGGGCAAACCCCACTAACCTCCCTTGGGCTACCAGTATGCCTCCTCCCAGGTTCTGGGGAGTTTGACAGGGACCTTTGCCTAGGAGAATCAGTGGGACGAACAGCCACCTCCTCCACAACACTTACACTTGTACTCACTTCACCACTTACCTTGTCCATTAGAGTTTTAACGGACACTCCCAATTTCTCCATCGCTTGGAGCATGATCGAAAATTTCTGATCGACTCTTGCTTCTAAATAGGTCACAGCATCGGGTACGGGTGTGAGAGAGCCAAGATTAGGACTGGGAATGACAGGTGGAGGGGAAGGTTCAGAAAGAGACAAATTATTATTAGACAATTCCTGACTAATCAAGATTTTTGCTTTAGCTCTAGAAGCCGCTTTTCTCTTTTTATCTCTCTCTAACTTGTTCGTGTAACTAGTCAAGATCTTCCAATTCCTTTGATCCCAATTAATACACTCCCCACAAGTTTGATCTGGTGTACAAGTCTGTCCCCTACAACCTGTGCAAATTGAATGTGGATCATTACCCACTTTAGCGATCCTAGTATTGCAGCCTTTACTACAATACCTAATCCCAGAAGAACTATTGTCTGACATTATGTAGACCAATTCAAAACTAGTGAATTTCGGTGCAAAACTATTTAAAACTATTATTAATTCCTAAATAGCTATTACCGAAAACCAAACTTCCAATATTCAGAGTACTACACCAAATAAACTCCAACCAAGAGCGACGGCAAAGAATTCCAAAAATTCTGCTGCTACTGAAACTGTGTCGACAGTACCAGCCAGCAGAAACAACTGATTTTCGGACGGTGTTGGTTCCTCACTCCCCCCAATAGTGGGCGGGGGGTATCACCTGACCAAAACAAACTAGCACTTCTGCGAATTTCAAAAATTCTAGCTGCCGACGGCTTTAGAAACTATAGCTATGTAACTGCTTGGTAAGTTGCATACATAAAATAGGCAATTCACATGTAAAATGCGGTTCAAAATACGAAAAGCTCAGGTTACGAAGGCCGCCTTGGAACAGATTAATTTCATATGTCGAGGTAACACTGTAATCCGTCCACCACTCAAAACCTGTTATTGTTACTCCTATGAGGGTATCTGCCCATTAAAGGTTAAGATGGAGGTGCAGTAAAAGAAAATTAAAACTTGTACTACAGTATCTCTCTCCCAATACTAAAACTGTAACAACACTGAACACAAACCTGCAATGGAAAGCAAGCACTCTTGTTTCCAACATACCCCGACACAACATGTGACTGTATGGAAAGGACCCTCACTACCATACTTAAAGTTTACAGGAACCTGAAAAGACACAAGTATAATTACAGTTTATATACATAACTTAGTAATTTTTGTATTTAAGTATGGAGGGCAAACAGCTAAGATAGATACTGAGAAACTGAAGGAAGAGGAAACAAGATTGCAATATCAGGTTGAAGTAGAGAACAGATTTGCAGTATTAGAGGTGGATGATGATGTAACTTGGAACCAGGTAAAACCTACAGTGTTGGAAGCAGCAGAGAGAACTGTTGGCAAGGCAAGGCAACGGAGGGGAGGGCGATGGTTTGATGAGGAATGCAGAGAGGCAGCCCAAAGAAGAAGAGAAGCAAGATTGAAATGGATAGAGAATAGGGGAAATGCAGAGAGGAGAAGGATATATACAGAGGCAAGAAATGAGGCATGCAGCACTAACAGAAAGAAGAAAAGAATGCTAATCGATAGGGAGTTAGAAGAGGTTGAGAGCAACAACAGGCGGGGAAATGTGAGGGCCGAGTTCCATGGTATAAATAAAATTAGGAAGGGATACCAGGCCAGACTAGGAATAGTGCGGTAGATATGGAGATCTTTTAGTAGATAGAGAGGAAATTGAAGAGAGATGGGTATAACCTTGTTAGATAGAACAGCACTTCCTGAGCAGCCTGGGGAGAATGGAGAAATTATATTGGGAGAGGATGTTTAGGATCCAACCACTGAGGAAATTCTAGAAATAATAAATCACCTAAAGAGTAA
Organism: Macrobrachium nipponense; assembly: GCF_015104395.2. Classification (NCBI taxonomy): domain Eukaryota; kingdom Metazoa; phylum Arthropoda; class Malacostraca; order Decapoda; family Palaemonidae; genus Macrobrachium; species Macrobrachium nipponense. Next base: position 734,980 of record NC_087209.1, on the reverse strand, counting down.
TATGTAAGTCTGCTGGCATTGACGAAATTAGTGCAGAACTACTGAAGTATGGAGGAAGACAACTACAAGAAGCAATGGGAAAAATCGTGATTGGAATTTGGAGAAGAGAAGAAATACCTGAGGAATGGGAGGAGGGACTGTTTGTGCCAATTCAAAGGAAAGGTGATAGAACGGAATGTGGAAATTATAGGGGCATTTGTCTCTTAATTGTCGGATATAAGATTGTAGCTAGGCTATTGTATAATAGACTGAAGAGACACAGTGAGACCATAGTAGGGGATTACCAAGCAGGGTTTAGAACGTCTAGATCAACCATAGACCAAATATTTATAGTAAGGGAGATCCTTGAGAAATATTGGGAATATGATAAAGACTCTTGGCATGCCTTTATAGATTTTAAGCAGGCATATGACAGTATACAATGAGAGGCATTGTGGAGGATACTGAGAGAATTCAGGATACCAGAGAAGCTTATACGCCTAACAAAAATGTGTTACAGGAATATGAGAGGCAGAGTACGGATTGGAGGAGAAGTAACGGGTCCTTTTGAAGTTGGTAACGGTTTAAAGCAGGGATGCGCACTGTCTACGATTCTCTTTAACCTAGTGCTGGAATGGGTCATGAGACAAACACCACAGGGTAATGGAGTACATCTTTGGGAGGCTAGGTGTGATAGATTAGCTTATGCAGATGATACTGTATTGACTTTTGTGGTGAAAATATACAGGAAATTGATAGAAAAATAAGCATATTTAGAGAAGCTGCAAATCAAGTTGACCTGGAAATAAATGAGGCTAAAACCAAAATCTTGAAGGTTTCAAGGCAAGAGAGGATACTGGGTAACATCAGGTGTGGAAATATGGAGTTGGAACCGGTCGAGAACTTCAAATACCTGGGATCAACAGTTACAGCAGAAAATAGAATAGAGGAAGAGGTCAAATTAAGAATAGCAGCAGCAGCAGCCAGATGTAGTTTGGCTTTAGCCAAAGTGCTTACTAGTAATATCTTATCAAGGAGAACAAAGGTGAAGGCCTAAACAACCATTATTAGACCCGTGTTAACGTATGGTTGTGAAACCTGGAGGCTGACAAAGGATCTGGAATGAAGGTTGGAAATGTTTGAGAACGGAATCTTGAGAAGGATATGTGGACCGGTCTTTGATGTGGAGATGGGGCAATGGCGAAGAAGGCATAATAATGAACTGAGGGAAATGACAGAGGTACCCCTGATAACAGGCACGATTATGGCTCAAAGACTGAGGTGGGCAGGGCATGTGGCCAGGGCTCATGAGGATAGACTGATAAGCAAGATTGCTCGAGGACAACCAGAGGGCAGACGACCTCCAGGAAGACCCAGCATGAGATGGTCTGATAACGTAAAAAGGGACATGACAGAGCTTGGAGTGGATGGTCCAGGGGATTGGTGGGATTTTGCACAGGACCGTGGTCGTTGGAAGCTTCTTGTAGCGGCGGCAAAGAGCCATGGAGGCCCGCAGCCAGTGGAGTAAGTGAGTGAAGTATGTACGTGTAAATGACATTTCTGTTATGCAAGTCTCAACTGATAAGTTCTGTGGTCTGTACTAATAAATACAGATGCACTCTGAAAGCTTGCACTTATTTCAAACCTTTATTCTTAGGTATATAAGCCCACCCTCAGCAGGAATAAGTTGGGAAACTTTCATATAAAATAAAGTACAAAGTTTAAAATAATTTTCATTATCCATATGTAGAAAATTCTTATTTTCCTTTATGAAATATGTCTAGCTGAAGATGAAAAATGTTGGTGTGGGTAAATTCCTCAATTACACTTTAGGTGTGTGGTATAATTTTATGAAAAAGTCCGTCATTGAATTTTCAGACCTAGCCTAATACAGTACAGTAGTAGATTTCTGGTGACACAAGACTCCACTATCAAACTTTTAAAAAATAAGTATATACTTTCAAGAGGAAAAACGTAAAATTCTAAAATATTGTATATATCTAAAAACATGAATTATAGAGTATAGAGATATACTATAGCCTTAAAAAAGTATGCCCAAGCTTATCTCAAGAAATGCTTGAGCAAGCAGAAATTACAAGTGGAAAAAGAGATGGCTGCTCTTCAGGTGTAAAGATTAATCACTACTGCAAAATCCCAATAGATACACAATTAATGATCACAAGGGCGCTTGAAACAAGAAACCCTTGGGACGAATGGATATTAAAAAGGGCACTTGAAACATAGATCATGAAGGATAGATGATTAAGATGTATAATTCTGCAGAACCTCTTACCTCCCTAACTTGTTACTGCATGAACCTAACCAAAATTTATGATCCTCAGCTCGGAGATATTGGCAAAGGCAAACTTGAAGTTTTAATGATTTAACAACAAAGAACTATGAAAAGTTCACAGGAAGGCATTATCATGCTAATCCCCTTTTGCTTCTGAACTATCCAGTCCAACATACTTTTGAAAATTATGAAACACAATGAGTGCACATTCTTCAGAGGGCTCAAGGCCTTGAATCTGCCTCTCGAATTTTCACAAAACAGAGTGCATACAAAGGTTAATGAAAACTGACCATAAAAAAACTATCAGAGATTTAAAACATACACAAGCAATGAACTTTAAAATGTGCTTGTGTATACTCTAAAGTAACTTGCAATCAATTCATGATAAAACACAAGGTCTGAAAACACAATTTCAATATATGTATATGGTAATATCACAAAATAGTAAAATAAGTCTGAGAAATCCAAGATGACTCAGTTCACACAGGTAGAAGTGTAGAAACTCCCATCACTAAATGAAACTTAACACAATATGGTTTACAATCCCCTAGGCCAAGTTAGGATTTGGGATTTCACCCTTGATCAGGCAGGACCTGACAACCTAAGGGTAGGATGCATCCCTGTATTTCACCTTATGGTGCCCTAGCCAGCTTAGGTGAAAGAGTGTTCCCCTCCCCACCCATCAGGTATGACCCAGCACTGTAGGTTAGGTTAGTTTAAATTACGTAAACAACTGATTTTCATCTTCATCCACAACATGGGGCTAGGCCAGTGTTTTTCAACCTTTTTTTGCCCAGTGCCCATTTTTGGCATTCCTAAGTACTCGTGGCCCTATGCCTTTCAAAATTGTGTAAAAATTACTAATAGAATTTTACTAAAGTTTATAGAACACTTTTATTAGTTTTACATTATCATTTACAGAAATATTTCTTTAAGAGCACTTCATTAGTTTACATTTGCATTACTGAAAGAAAATGTTGGCCTTTATTCACTGTTAATAACTCATATATGTTGTAATCAAAACTGAAAGGACATGTATTCACTTATGAAATTAGGCTAAACACTTTCCAGTATTTGCGTAATGAAATTTTATGGATTGTAATAACTCAAAATACTTTTTCACTTAGGAAAATAAGCACTGGCCTACATTTAACAGTATTCTCAATTAATTCTGGACATTGAAATAAAAATTTAAATTCCACTTTTATACTTATGAAGTTGAGCACTGGCGTGCATTTAGTACCTAGGCTATCTATTTGCATTGTAATAAAAACTAAATTTACACGAATGGCCGGCCTCTACTGTAGCATGACCCACCCTCCCGAAAAAGTACTTAACACGTCCTGTAGCTAACCCAGGATACCTAGGTACTAGCCTTACCTAGGTACTAGAAATTTGGTAGTCAAGAGCCAGCATCCGTCGAAGCAACACCTCGAGACCTCTACTTTTTTCTCCCAACTCACAAATGAAGGCCATCATTTCCGATTCTCGGGAAGGTGGTCGCGCTATGGTGGAGGCCGGCCATTCGGTATATTAGCTAGTACCCTTTATAAAACAAAATCTGTTTCCATATAGACTTCGGTTATGGGTTCCACAGTCATTGTTGCATTTGTTAGTACCTACCTAGTAGTACTAGGCTAAACAACGCCCACTAAGAAAAAAAAAAGAAGCCAGAAAGCAGAAATCTTCAGATTATTCGTATGACATTTATGTGTTGCCCAAGTCTATAACAACAACCTTAAAGGAATACCTCTTTATAGCCTAACAAGTCATCCAATATCACAACCAGACAGTCGAGTCTTAAGCTACCAAAAGGAATGCAGTTGACGTCTCAAGACTCTCCAACCACTTGATACTAAAGAAAGATTATTACCAATCACGAAGAGCGTAACCTTGGTTATGATGGACCGGTATTGCCATAAACTGGGCACTGGGCACGCTCTTCTTCACGTGATCTAGTAAGGTGCCCTGGACTGGTCACGACGATCTCTCAAGGAGGACCGGTGACGCAATGTTTACACCGGGCAGTGTTGCCAATGGGTCAACCAGTCTCTTATCAGTGTTGCCAACACATTAAGTACTACGTTAATATTGCATACGTGCTTCCCAAGTTAATTACTACGCATTGAAATATTCACTTTTAAGAGTAAAAAATAACAAGTTCTATATCTAGACCTTTCACACGTGTCCGCCTTACAGGTCTCAGACTGGCGATTCCTCTCTCATTTCGATTCCCTGGCCTAAACCGTGTTTGTAGTGTACCTAGACATGCACACTCACCCGAGAGGAGAGAGAGAAGAGAGAGCCGAGAGAGAGGAGAGGAGAGAGAGAGAGAGAGAGAGAGAGATAGAGAGAGGAGAGAGAGAGAGAGAGAGAGAGAGAGAGAGCCTGTTCTTTTATGAAACTGAGAGAGAGAGAGAGAGATGAGAGAGAGAGAGAGAGAGAGAGAGAGAGAGAGAGAGAGAGAGAGAGAGAGAGAGCCTTCTTTTATGAAACTACTGAACATCGGTCTAGACTCTTAAGAGAATCAGGCGCACACGTTGGCAGAAATATGTCTATTCCTAATAACACTGAGAAAAAAACTTTTCAGCCATGAAATGAAAAATCTATCACCCCTGTGTGACAAAGAGCATAACATTACGCTAGATATTCTTTAGAGAATGAAAACAAAAGTTCCAAGCAGAAGAAACTCTAAAAACACGAAGAGAAGAAATGCCTGGCTGAATACAATGTATTCACAACAATAGTTAGGATTCGACAATCTCAGTAACGGATGATAGGCATACCCTATCATCCGTTGATAAGATTAAGATAGCCAGATAGCAAGGAGAACTGGATATTAATAGAAAATATGTTGAATGGGGGGTTGATAATATTATTCATTTGAATTAAAATCCTTGTAGGTCTCTCTAATAACCAAAAATGGTATTGTAAATGAAAATTAACTTCATTAGAAATATCACAAGAAAAGTTAAAAGCAATATATAAATAGATACACTGAAAGATTAACCGTAAAGCAAAAATTGGGCATTGGTAAGTGAGACTGTTTACCTAAAAGTGAAAATTAAAATATAATTCACAGACATTTGAAAGCGATAAAAAGCGAAGTAAACGTGAAATTGATGTTATGAAATGTGGCTGGACCCCTTGTTAATCACTTTCCATTATTAGATGGAGAATGATTTCGGCTTATAAAAGGTGAACTTACTATGGTTGAAAGTATTGTAGGACGGCCTCCGAGAAGGTCTAGACGGCGCGGTTGTCAGCCACTAACTGGACCTGGACTGGACGTGGCGAAGCGAATAGTAAGAGCTTTACACCGCAAAATTGAAATACTAAAGTTGGGATTTGCCAGATGTATTATAGTTTGATTGCTGCTGTTGTTGTATTAAGCCAACACTTCTTGTTGGCACGGTAAATCTCTTTCACGTCTCAAACAACATCAATATTCTGTGAGAACTGGGAAAATATCGAATGCATTATTCGTATTATGAGAGATTTAGATCATCCTATTAACTGGAGTCAAGCAAGAGCCTTAATTCCATGTAATGACACAGTTAAAAGGAATATAATTGAATCTTGTTTCATCAAGTCAAATAATAAAAATGTTCTAAATTTAAGTCTTGGTTTATTTAAACTTGATGCTTTCATAATGAAAAGAGTTGTAGATAAATATAAGCAACAAAATTAATATAATCAGTTTTTACATGTTTTGGACTAGAGAAACTTTGTAATTTCGGTTAGGGTCAATCTGTTTAGGTTTGTGACCGTGTGATATCCGATAATCCTGGATTATCTCTTTTAATTTTTACCCTTTTGACAATTAACCATCTGGTATTCTTGATCTTGTTGTGTACCTGAGACCTTTCTCTACAATTGTATTGCATTCGCTTCTTAACAATGTCTTAGTAAAGACGAAAGCGCTTGGATTTCTGACTATCATTTTCCTGTGGAATTCGCTTATTTATGAAGTCACGTGCATCTACTGTGATTTTTTAAGCATATATATATATATATATATATATATATATATATATATAATATATATATATATATATATATATATATATATATAATATATATATATATAATATATATATATATATATATATATATATATATATATATATATATATATATATATATATATATATATATATATGGTTTAATAGTCCGACAGGCCGTCCGAGCGGCGCTGTTAAAGTGGGAGAGGCGTTTTTTCCTCTTATCTTTAGCCCCTCTTGACTACAAAAGGTTGAGATTCGAGGGTGATTAGCGCCTCTGCCATATTTTCTTAAACTCGTTCAAACTTTTCAGGAAAAAGGGTGACAATTTGGTAGACTTGGCAATATTTTTAAGCGGTGCTGCCATTTCCTCGTATATGGATGATTAAGGGAAGTGGCCCACCACCATCTGAGTGACCGCCAAGGGTCACAGTAGGATTGTCTCCATTCGTCGGTACAAAAGCAAAACACGGAGATCAAAACATTACGTATAGTACTTGAACCTTGCTGTACATTTTTCGAGTTGCTTGATGTAAAGTTTAATTAGGACACACACACACACACACACACACACACACACACACACATATATATATATATATATATATATATAATATATATATAAATATATATTATATATATATATATATATATACAATATAGTTTATGATTATTTATATCATATATATAAAAACAAATAATTAAATTTTTTGCGTGTATGTGTATATAAATGTGTAAATATAAATATACCCTTTTTTATATATATAAGTACATACATTAAAAGTAAGCATACATACACATGGAATACCTTTATTACTTTAAAACAGTCACTTGTGAATAGAAGCAAATAGTTGGACAGTAAGCACGTATATGTCCACTCTCAGGATTAGCCTTAACCTCGAGGAGGTTAATCCTGAAAATGTACCTTTTTGGATTAAGATTAAATACCTCCTTTGACAAGATGGGAGACGTGTCGCCGCCGCTAACTCTAGGAAAGTCTCAACCAGGATCTCGTAGCTAGAGTTACTGCCGGAGAGTTTTAAAAGTCTTTGCGGTTTCACTATTGCCACTTACATTAAAAGCCAAAGTTACCATCGTCCACTTCTTCCGTTCGTCCCACAACCAAGCCCTTAGAAATTTAATCAAGGATTTAAATCAAGCTTTGCTTTACTTAAACCAGTGTGCTGACATATATTTCTGCTTCTTTAACTGTTGCTTTGGTTCTACCATATTTCTTGGGGGTAATTAGTAAATTCAGTTTCTTATCGTTGATTAAAGCGAGGTGCGTTTATTTTCCCAACTGATTAACTGACTGTCTTCTAGCAACAACAACAACAAAATAGAAATTTCCTTTATTAACCCAATCAATTTACCCGGTTAAGAAAAAACTAACACTTTTTCTTTTAGAAATAACAAACAAAACACGAAATAAGGGAACTAAACTTAGAACGACAATAAATGAAAAACCTGACTTCACTTAGTATTCGTTAAATCAACTTAAGAAAATCAAGACAAACATGGCCCTATATAAAGCTATATATAGCTATTGCCACAATCATAAACCAAATTGTTTATGAAACATCTGAGCAAAAAATCTTACATAAACCAATCAATCTAATATTCCAACAAATGCATAGCTTCCATCATGAAAAGTTTTAATTGCTCTCACCAACTTATCTTCTATACCATATATCATCCTTCAAGATGACTGTCAAATCTATCACAAGCTCTTTGTAAGTCCCTGTATGCCACATACGCTTTTTACCTTGACTTTCAAACATATATTCTTCTTAAAACACATTCAATTCTCACATTCTCTTGTAAAGTCACAATGTTCCTCCCTTATGGATCCTTCTGTCACCTGCCATACTCTATTAAATCCTACTAGACATTTCCACTAGCATACCAAGTGATGTTAAGCCAGTAAAATTCTTATGCAATCCTCTGTCACATGTAACCTTATACAAGGGAACAGTAAAACCTCACTTTGACTCCTTTGAAAATTCTCTCTCATCCAGATACCTTACACATCCTGGTCAGTGAACTGATCACATTTTCACCAATGTACTCCTACATCTCAATTGTAGTCCCATCAGTTTCTGATGCCTTTAGATTTTTCAGTTTTTCAATTGCTCTGCTGTCTCTCAAGTCACTTCTACAATCATTGTCACGCTTACAACAATCCTCTCTACTCTTGCATCATTCAGTTCTATCCTTCAACAAGTCTTGAAAGTAGCACTCCGTCAGCCCGACTGCATCCACCACAAAACATCTCTTATCCCGAGTCAATTGCTCACATTAACCCTTCTGCATTAACTCCCTAATAGAACAGCTTACTCTCCCATTAGTAACAGTTGATTTTCTCCTTTCATTACTTACCTTCTTTTTCTCTCTTCTTTCTTGACTACCTTGTCATTCCTTATTTATTCCCGTACTTTATCTTCCCCAACTTTGCAACAGCACCTTTTACACTTTTGTTTTTTCTTCACTGAACCTATCATTTCCTCATCCTACTACACTACAGTATTCACTACATATAGTACTGCTTTTGTTCTCTCAGCGTGTGGGGTTGAGGAGTTATGGTCCTGACATCCCACAAAACCTTCAGAAGTTATTCAGCTTTACAATGAAGGTTCCTATTGTAGTCATGACTAGTACCACACAAATGAGGAATAACATTAACGAAGTGTAGGGAATTTCACTATGAAGCAACTTGTGTCTAGCACTAAGAACCTACTGAACTAGTCGCTGAAAGTGGCAATTTATTTACAGATATCTGGAATAGTGTAAAAGAGCTAATGACCTGACAAGAGACAGTTTTAGGGTAAAGGCCTATGGCACAGTAATAAATAGCAAACAGACATATAAGCCGATGGTCAGAAGACAATGAATAGAGGAAAGACCACCCTTTCACTAATATCTGTTGTAGCAGGTATGTTACATACAGTGATTCATATCCTAAACTATTCTAGCTCACTTAACTAACATAAAATGGATACAGAAAAGCTAGGAAGAATCCCAGTTTTATTAAACGACTATAAACACTAAAATAGAAAATAATATTCTAAATATCTGAGGCCATGGCCAAAATTTTTAAATACTATATTTATTTTCCATAATGCACAATATTAAAAGAAATCTAGTGGTTTTTTACAAACTCTTAAACTACATCCATAAGAATGATTGCATTGTATGGCATGAAGTGAAGGAAAACCCTACAACTTTAGAGCTTATCATTCATCTCTGGTATGGCTTTGAAGAGGTCTGCCACAAGTCCAAAATCTGCAACCTGTAAAAACAATATAAAATTACTGTTACTTTAGTGAGATGTTGTATTTGAAAAGTAACACAATTTTGTAATAGTTACTGTAATTGTTTCCTTCCTCTAGAACAGGGATTCTCAACCTGGAGTTCAAGAACCACCGAGACAAAATTGTATTGAAACTGTCTAAATTTAATACACAAGAGCACTTGGTCTCAATGCACTAGCACTCTTTATTCAAAGGAAACTGAATTCATATACATTTACTAACATTCTATATCTGACACGATGAAAATGAAGCTGGCAATATTTTTCATAACTCACCTGGAAAATTGGTGCTTCTGGATCCTTATTAATGGCTACAATGGTCTTGGAGTCCTTCATTCCAGCTAAATGTTGAATTGCTCCACTAATTCCAACAGCGATATACAGCTCTGGAGCCACGATCTTTCCAGTCTGCCCAACCTGAAATATTTGGACAATTCTATATGTGGAACAAGAAAAACAAAAAAAGCTATAATTACACTAACGACTATAAATATTTCTCATAAAACCTCACATTCACTTCCTAAAACTTTACCCCACAAATTTAAATCAATCATTCCATGAAGGTGAAATCTACTGCCTAACTATTTCCAACGAAGACCAATTCGGCAACAGAACTGACTGATACTAGACATTGGTTTATAAACATAAGCCAGAAAAATCCTACCAAAAATTAATAATGATGAAATATATACACTTCTCAAAATCACTATTTATATTCAACTGTGAATATTCTAATACAAAATTATGCAATAATATATTTAATCTTAAACAGAAATTAATTTCTGTACTACTGCATAACAAGCCAATAATGACAATCTTGAAAAAAATTATAAAACCTCAAAACTCTTTGTTAACTAAAGACCATATTACTGTACCTGCATGTCATTTGGGACAAATCCAGCATCTACAGCAGCACGGGAAGCTCCAACAGCTGCATTGAGTTTGTCAGCCAGTGTATACAAGAGCTGGAAGTTATCTCCACTCTTCATTCCTCTGCCTCCACTCACAACACTCTATAGGAGAGAATTTTGCAGTTGGGATGAGAAAACAAACATGGACAGACAAAAATTATAACCTCTTTTATCGGGAAATAATTTCCATTTCTAACTGCTGGTCCAAAAATTAAAAACTGGGTCAATGATTATAAGTCTGAACATAATCACAATGTATTATGGGGAAATCACTGAATTCTTGATTAATTGAGCTTTCTGCATCCTTTACTTTAATATGCAAATAAATATACGTACTATATTTTTTTTTCATTAAGAACAGGAAGAACTGTAACAACAAAAAGTAAAGCTTTCATATAAATCAGAATTGCACTTACATAATTCAGACTTGCTCCAAAATAATAAATACATAACAAAAGATTACTTTATAAAGGTTAAGGAAAGCATAGAAACACTGTGCAAGACCCACAAACCCTCTCTAGCCTTCAAAGTTTCATTTGAAAAACTTTTAATCACTTCATTTCCCTCGAAAGATACAAACTCTTCCTTACTTTCTTCAAACTCAGCCTCAGTCCAAGTCAAGTGTACTGCACCTGAAGTACTGTGGTTGAAGACTACAAATTAATTTTATATACAATCACCCAAACACTACAGTCAAACAATACACTTTTAACGTTCTAAGTCACTGTAATTAACAAGCATATCCAGTTCATTTCGTTATTATGACGTGACTATTAAACTCAAGCTGAATGGAGTATGAAATTCTTGAATAAAAAGGTTTCCAAGATTGAACAAAAATTACAAACAATCTAACAGGGCAGGACAGGTAAGTAGTAATTCAGAGACAACTATAGAGATTATCAATACAGTAGTATTATATTAGCGATTTAGTCAATGAAGTGTCAATATTCTCCATCTTACTGAAGGAGTGGTCCTTGCTCTGACTGGCAATGTATTAGTTACAGTAGGAATATGACTTGTATCTTCAAACACACAAAAATAGCTATGGAATTAAAGCTTTTATTTATCAAGGCCTACCATACCATGAGAGACAGGAGTATTATTTTTAAAAAAATAAATGAAACAACACCCACCATTGTTTGGTGTAGCTGGACCACTATGTACTGTATCAGGAAAGTGTATTTAATACTGACCTTTGCAGCAGTCAACTCAGGGCGGTCTGACTTTGATAATTCCTGACCAATGAAGCTTGAGACATCGAGGGGAATGTCACCAGCAGCTACAGCGGCGCTTGAGGCACTGCCACCTTCTGCTGCAGCTGCCTCAAAGCTGGTGCCACGGACTGTTATTACCTGCCCAAGTAGAAAGACAAAATTCTGGTCATGTGCAATGACACAAACGTCTCATTGAAAAAATACTAAATATCTCTGAATATAAAGAACGTTACACATTAAAGTTTAGTCCTATTACCTTCACGGCATCCTTACTCTTCAATGTAAGGATAGCATTGCCAGCGTAAACTGAGCGAACAAAGGTATCTGCATCTTTAATTTCAATAACATCACTGATTGGAGCAACGTCTAACTTCGCAGCAACTCTGGGCAGTACATTTTTCCCTGTTGCAGATGCACCAGCTGAAAGAATAATCAAGCTTGTTTAAAAATTGTAAATCCAAAATTGGGAAAAAAACAAACAAACTTTTGGCAAAGATAAAATAAATTCTTTTAAGCTAGTTGTATTTTTCCTAGATACGCAAACCATAGCCTTTTATATAAGAGTATTTCTCAGCTCATGCTGGAACAGTTGCTGAGCTTGGTAATAAGGTTGTTAACTAGTAGTTACTATGTGGTGAGAGTGGGGGAATATCCTTCACTTGTCTTCCATCATCATTCACTTTTTTCCTTTGGCTGCACAAACAAAGTGGAGTGGTTGAGCTGGGCTTACATTTTAAAAGGCTCTGGTTTGCAAAAATAAAATATATACTAATTACTTTAAAAATCTATTATTATTATTACACGTAAGAGATCATATCTCTTACTGGACATTTCAAGTAGACATACTTCTCCCTTGTTTCCACCAGGAACAACTATTCATGACTGGTTATTCCTTGCACCAGAGCTAAATGATGGAATATACATCCAACACAATCAAAAGATATCAAGACAACATATTACAGGGAAATACAAGTGAAAATCACTGACAATACACTCAAGTACTGTATAACCAATCCCAAATCACTAACTTATCATAAAGAAAAAAGAACCTAAGATAAAGAACCATAATGCAAAAATGTACCTACCCACAATGTGTGTGTAGCTGAATTGCTTTTGAGTAGCAAGTACCAATGGAGCTAGTCGCTCAGGGAGAAAACCGATGAAAGCATCTGACTCGGCAACAAGAACTTTGCTAACTCCAGCAACTTTTGAAACTTCACCTACCACCTGCAGTTTAAAACAAAATGATCAGAATGTTTTGAATCACAATTCTACAATTAATAATGGTGAGTAAAATTCATTCTGAGCTTTCTACCATTTCACAAAATACCTAGCACTGTAAGGAACTCTATATCACCTCTTGATACTCCCAACCATGTAATCAACATATGAACTATATCTATAAAAAGCTTGGTTTCATAAATCAGGTTACCCATAAAAACTGTTAATCTAAATTCAGTAGTACTTACATTTGCACAATTGCTACCAGCCACCAAGCATGACACTTCACCACCTAGTTTCTTTGCAGCTGTAATTGCACTGAGGGTAATAGGAGACAGAGCATTATTGTCATGCTCGGCTATAACCAAAGTTGACTGAAGGCGTCGAGCAGCAGCCTGGAATAAATCATCAGATAAGTAAGTCAGTCCATATCTAATACCCATCTCAGATTCTTTACAAACTGAGGTATGAGAATGAAAACTCTAAATTTAAGCTCTTCTTTTCATCCATAAATATACACATCTTATTTTACTTGAGATTACTATGAAGTTCGGCAGAATTAGCGGTTATTATCATAATGAAGAAAAATCATTTTTCCCTCACTGATGTGTCCTACATACTCATATGTTATACTATGCTTTCAGAAGGTAAGTCAACCGTGGCTCAAACCTCATCCGATTGATATCAGAGGAGGGTAAGACCTTGTTCTCTGTTAAACTAAGTTTACAGCAACAGTAGCCTAACCTATTAGGTAAATTCTTGCAGTATTGTTAATATCACTTTAAACAGCTTTTCTTCTAAGTTATACATATCTCTATCATCAGCAATGGATAGTTAGCTTATCGTGATACTGGTAGCCGACAGTAATTCAGAAGGCACAGGCTCTCAGATATGGGAGAAAATACAGAAAAATTTGATAGAATACTGAGAACGAAACCGTTGTCCAGGTCAAGGTACAGTAACCTGGTTGAATTTAAGTTATGGGAAAGTTATATTATGCTGTACTACCTATTTAGTTTTTCTACAATAAAAAAAAAATGTCCCCAATTTGCAGTGACTCCCACAACCCAATTAAAACAGAATTGTTATAACATTCTAATGTGAAAAACAGCAAAACTTACAGGGTACAACCTAACCTAACCTAAAGTAGGGAGCCACATCTTACATAACAGAGCTGGCTTACCTGACCTTCTGTAATGCCTACATGAGTTGGCGAGCCTATTGGTGTATATACTTACCAGGGAGATAAAATGATGGCAATGCCTTAGGACCACCAATAAATATTCAAAAAGGTTCTTATAACCGAGTACGACAGAATGCATCATTAAAAACGCACTTAACCAACCTAGGATGCACCCTGATAACTAGCTAGCTAAGCATGTAGGGTAAAAAAACTGCATGGTACAGAGTAGACCATGTACGATCAATGTGTACAACCCCAAAAAAAGTACATTATACCTAGTAATGCGTCCTGACATCGGAGATGGGCATCAGATGCGACTTGTTGTTGGTGAGAAACGGAGCTAAAGACCTCTACTCCGGTGTCAGGACGCGTTATAATGTACTTTTCTTGGGGTTGTACACATTGATCGTTCATGGTCCACCCCTGTACCATGCGGTTTTTTACCCTAGGTAGATTAAACTACTACTACTAGCTATAAGGGAAGTGTTTACTTGATATCAGAAATAAAAGAATTATCCTAGTCATAAGTTGAATTGGGTTGAAACTATAGAATTTAGGCCAAAGGCCAAGCACTGGGGCCAATGAGGTCATTAAATGCTGAAATGGAAACTGACAATAAAAGGTTAGAAAGGTGTAACAGAAGGAAAACCTCAAAGCAGTTGCACTATGAATCAAGTGTTAGGAGAGGGTGGAAAGTAAGATGGAAGAGAGTATGAAAGGAGGCACAGTAAAAAAAAACGAAAGTGGTTGCTGTTAGGGGCCGAAGGCACGCTGCAAAGAACCTTAATTTAATGCCTACAGTGCACCGCATGAGGTCCACAGACGGCTATGACCCCCTACAGAAGGAATTCGTTGGTTTTCGAAAAATTGGTAGGTAGGCTATCTCAAGATCGTCTAACCTAAGCAAGGGTAGGATACGCAAATTCTCAAGAAAAGTCTCCTTTAAATAGGCCTATTTTGGGCTAATAATGGTAGATCTATATATTTATTTGACCGTATGTGACCTAAAGAGTAGCAGAGTAGGCCTACGTAACTCTCAGCTCAAGCTTAGGCCGCAGTTAGGCCCAGGCAACTCACCGGTAAATTCGATACATTTAGGCCTAAGGAAATCATTCATTAAAACAGTTTTGCAATAAATGTAAACTAACCTGGCAAAAGCGAACGGAATTTTTGGCGACTGCGAACATTTTAAAGGCTTTTAGCGATGAAAACTACGGGAATTTTGCGCAGTACAGGACGTCTTTCGTACCCCGAGCTGTTTAGATAACAACAGTGACCCGTTTTACGTTTAGGTAACTTCTTACGTCGGGCTCTTGGCGACAGGACGAAAACAGACTTCTTCTTCTTCTTCTTTTATATTTTTTCTTCTTCTTCTTCCATGACTTCAGTTGCAACTTTATTTCCATAGACTGTGACAAATACACTACTTCTATTACCCTTTTTTTTTTTTAGTAGGAACAAAGACTCATAACATATACAAAGAAATTATAACATTATGATCAGCCTTATACCTGCGAAAGTTTTGCCGCGACATCTGTGGCAACTTCATTTTCATAGGCTGCGGCAAATCTGTTACCTCTGTTACTTTTTTTTTAAAGGTAAGAACAAAATATATCAATATAATTTGGAGTGAAATTATAAAAGCGTAGTTAGTCACTGGTGAGAATATTTAATGTAGCTATTGGTTTGCTTATGTCAAATTGGTATCTTCTCTATATAACCTCAAACAAATTAGATAACACTTAACATGAAAAAATTACATAAAGATTGAAACAAGTAACGATTTTGGAAATTCAGACTTATATTTGGACGTTTATATTTACTATGACAAATTAATATATACATTTCAAATAAAATTAATGTTACATAACATTTTAAGCTTAGCTCTCTATATTCTGGGGATATTTCGCGGCTATCGTGTGAGTGTGTGTGTGTGTGTGTGTGTGTGTAAAAATAACAAGCTTACACAATAATGACGTGTATTATTTCCATGCCCGTTTCGAATATTAAAGTTACATAATGATGACCGTCGTCCAAAACGTCTTTACAAATTCATTTCACAAAGAGGCTAAAATCGAGCAGAAATATTTAGCGATTAGCTAAAAAGAAAAAAAAATGAGACACACACTTTTTGTTGAAAGTCACAAATACTTTTATCGATAGAGGTCATTTATGATTTTACAAAAGCTTGCCCAATTCCCATCTCATAAATTAATTTCTATTATCTCGGGAGAGAGAGAGAGAGAGAGAGAGAGAGAGAGAGAGAGAGAGAGAGAGAGAGAGAGAGAGAGAGAGAGAGAGACACTTCTATATATATTTGTCCTTATTTTATATATCTTTTGGTGTATTGTAATTCAAAAACTTTTATGGCCACTGACCTAAGAACTACATGAGGAAATTAAGAAATTGATAACGTTTAACATAATAAAAAAATTAGTTTTCTATAATCTACTAACAAAATAGTGAAAGAAAACGTAACTTGTAGCTTTGGTAAACTATATAAATTATAAAAATCGTCGTCATAATGCTATGACCACATCGTCTAGTTATTTCAGTTCTGCTAATATTCTCCAAAACAATCCAGTCGTGAATAATTATAATTTTATGATTGTAAAACGTGTACGCAAAATATACGTTGATATTTCAGAAAATTTTTCATTAACCTTAGTCATTAGATTTAAAAAAAATAAAATTACGTCTTTTCAACTAAGGAAAGGTCTTTATTTAAACAAAATTTAAAATATTCTAATAAAATGTCTAAAAGCTACCAATAATGTTCGTGGGGATATTCATCATGAATAGGTTAAAACTGCAACCCTTCTATGTACAAAATTGCACAGTAACACATTATCAATTAACGCTGTACCAAGAATCTGATGTCGAAAATGGAACGTCATTGATTTTTATGATACTCTTATATTCGTACACTTAGCAACTGGGTGAAAGCTTTAAACTTATTGTGGTTATTTGGGGAACAGCCAGTTTAGGTCTATTGTGGAGGTTCTGGCTATTGTTGGACAACATCGAATGCTCTTCGGTGCGTCACTTTCAGTGCTTTCCTCGCTGGGACTTTCTCACTTAGTTGTCCAATTCCTTGAAATCTTAGTTCTGATCCTCACCTCCTCTTTACGAACCAATGTTCCGAGATAGCCAATACTAGAGCGCAGAACACAACTTATGTTACAGACTGTGGAACGGATGCAGGCTTATTCGGACCTTGGCTGATTCGGACCTTAATCTTGGCTGATTCGGACCCATACTAATCATTTTATATCATAGCAATGGGTATTTCTATATAAGCATTCCGTATCGTTCGTCCCCGCGAATGCGAAAGCCACCAGGAATTGTGGCGTCAAATGTATTCCGCCGTGTTTAGTACGAGCCCCTGGGGGTTAATTACAGTCGTCCGAATAAATATTACTTAAAATTCTTGTTCAGGAGGTAAAACTGCATAGAAAAATAAAAAGGCCGGCCTATAGGTCGAATAAGCCTGGATAAAGGTCCGAATAAGCCTGGATAAAGGTCCGAATGAGCCAGTACATGGTCCGAATCAGCCAAGGTCCGAAAAAGCCTGTTCCCCTGTGGAACATGGCTTAATTGTTTGTATGGTTAAACCATTTCATAGTTACACCTTGATAGATTACATTGCCCTGTTTGTTCATATATATATATATTATATATATATATATCTATATATATATATATATATATATATATATATATATATATATATATATATTTGTGGGGGGGGGGGTCCTAGTTGTCGAAATGTATTTCATTTGGCCAATTTTAATGGTTCTTCTGGATTGAATTAAGCAAAACACTAATCTTTTCAGAATGTTTCAAAATTGGCCATAAAGATAACAACAGACCTATCTATTCATGTTGGTACTCATAGTCATACCCTAATTTACTGACATTTATGAGAAATAACCCGAGATACTTAACCGTTAATAAGCTTCACTTGTAATAAAAATGTAGGCAGTGCTGATTTGGAGTGATAAAAATAATAATAATAAAACAAAAAGTAACGAAACTTATTGCGAGCATCTTTGCAAATGTGGGCACTGAAGTCCAAATACCAATTTCAATCACTCTCGTAGTCATATAGTCATAGGCACCCGATTTCTCTCAAAAAACAAGACCAGCTTTTGCTTAGCCCTTCTTCGTAAAGGCCCCCATACACTGAACGACTGTCTGTATCGTTCGCAAAAACACTGTGTATGGGCTTATCTAAATACAAAAGTGGGCGGAGCTTCGTGTCTGAACGATCTCAGCGGGAGTCTGTCACGAGTCACAAGGTTACTGGCTTGCGACTTAAGTCTGTCATACACAGATCGTTCAATGTATGGGTTTGTCTGCCGACAGGGCCGTTTCTAGGCACAGGCGACACAGGCGGTCGCCGGGGGCGCCATTTGCTTGGGGGGCGCCAAATTGCCATCCAAAATTAATATAGAAATAAATGAGAGAAGTATTATTTTTACGTGAATAATTCAATTAAATAAATACAAGTGTAAACGCGAAAATAAATGAATAATGGAAGTGTTAATACTTGATGCAACGGTGTTTAATGTTTCGGAAAAGTTGGCAACACTGGATAGGTAGAACTACTAAAAGGCAGTTTTCCTATGAGGCCCCTGATGAACCTATTACCGATGCCTTGAAAAAAATGGAGTTTTCATTTTTCAATGTAGTTGTGGATATGGCCATTGAATCTCAGAGAGAGAACTGGAATGATGAGTGATGTTGCAAAGAAATTCAGTGTGCTCATAAACTTCTCTGACCTGACATCTAGTGAGCTAGAAAAGCAGGCAAAAGATTTGTGTAATACACTCACATCTGGGGATCATTCTGATTTAAATTATGATGAACTGATTGTAGAGATGCAGTCATTTCCAAAACAATGGCCAAAACAAAATATGACAACATTAGACCTTGTGGTTTTTCTGGAGGAGAAAGGCCTGAAAGAGTTCTATCCAAACATGTGGGTGGCATTAAGAATTGCTGTCACTACACCTGTGACTGTGGCATCTGCAGAGAGAAGCTTCTCTAAACTTAAGCTCATTAAAACATATTTAAGGTCTTCTATGTCACAGGAGCGCCTAAATGGGCTGGCAATAATTAGTATTAATAGAGAAATGTCCAAACAGATTTCGTATGATGACACTATAGATGATTTTGCTGCAAGAAAGTCAAGAAGAGTCAGGTTTTAAATATGAAAAATCAGTGAAGAAAACTTGTATATAATAGTTTTAGCATAGCCCTCAACATATATGCATTGAGTTCTATGTTTTTAGATTGGCAAGATTACCTTTTTCAATTTATCTTAGGTAGGATTTGCAATAAAAATGTATAATGGTGTTATTCTATTAAAATTTACAAAAATAGTTTGTATACTTTTGAGTCTATACTTTTCCTTGTTGTGTATACATATACGTGAAGATGATTTATCAATAAATTATGTTGTTTTGTTGTGGAACTTGAGATGCTAGTTGTGTTCGAAATTGTTTATGTTATTATTTCCAGCCTGGAGGGAAGGGGGCGCCATAACGAGTTCTTGCCTGGGGCGCCTAATGAACTAGAAACGACCCTGTGACTGCCGATATAACGCTATCGCGCGCGTCTCTTCTGAAGATGATGCCATGTCTTCCTGAGACAAAATCTTTGTTCAGACTGAAATCGGTGCGGAGATCGTCCATGATGTATGATTAGTGTGTGTGGGGATCGATAACGACAATCGTTCAGTGTATGGGGGCCTTTAGAGATGTTTCCAGTTTCTTAGAGCACGGATATTTTCAACCTACACGAGCCTTTTCACAGAAACAAAGGACTCTACAGAAAGGTTATGACTTGACGAGATGGGGGGTTGCCATCGACACGAGTTTAGGACATAGGATGAGCTCGTCGTTGTCTTGTCAGTGTGTTGGTGTGAATATGGGCAGTGTCTGTCACTGATGTAAGGTGTTCCCTTGGTGAACTAAAGCTTTGTTCGCGAAATATCAACGGTCTTTGTTACTACTCCGAACTCCCTCAGTCTAAACCAAGTGTGAAGTGGCAATTCTCATGCGTGGCCAATAAATCCTACAGAAAGATTAGACTGCATTTTCCTGGCCCCAGAGCCAGTTAACATGGATGAGGAAATTGTTCCTGAACCCCAAAATAATGCGGCAAATATTTGAATCCAAAATGGTTTACTTCACCATTGGCTAGTGCTACATGACTGAAGCTTTCTACAACTGTTTGGGTAGTGATTCACTTGAAATATTAATAAGTTATGTAAGCTTTTTTGTTCAAATTGTGCCTATTTCCCACCAGCCTTCTGAAACTGGATTATCATATGTTTCAGTAAATCAACACAAGCCTCGAATGAAATACAGTAACCTTACCAAATCCCCAAACTTAAACGAAGTCAGCTCGAGAATCAATACTTTAACAAATGTTCGACATCACAACGAACTCTGTACAGACAGCCAGCCATAGAGAGTGAAAAGATGGTGAAGTCATTACTTTATTGAAACATCTTACAAGAGTCAATATACAAAAATTCAGTACGAGTGGAAAGCATCATTACATTTGCTTTTAAATGCATTTGTGATAAAATTACGTCATAATTACTACAGTATTTAGGCTAAACGATACATATATTATTATGCCTATTATTTCAGCACAAGAGTCGTGATGCCTGTTATCTACAGAAAACTGATCCAGTTGGACACAAACACTCACACACATATGATTATAAACTAACAGTCATACATAAACAAAATTAAAATGCACTGGTCATTCGAGGAGGTATTTACAAAATGGCTGTTCTGCTTTTACAAACATACGATTGAAATAAAAACAAGCTTTTGATATAAAAAGGAACCAAGGCCAGAACAGCACTGAATGTGTAAAAGAGAACGAGAGAGAAAGAAGAAAATGATGATATAAGACAGGCATAAAAGAAAAATCTGAGGCCACTTATAGTTAATGACTTATTGTACTTGTGACTGACCACACCAGATATGAAACGAAAGAATTATAGCACTTTTTTTTCTATTTTGTTTTTGTCTCTTACAGACTATACATTATTTCGAAATTAAAAGATACAATCACACATGGATAAAATCCCCAGCTATATGGCAACACAATGTAAAACATAAAAAAATACTTGGTTCTTTGTGATCTCTACATATTCACTGACAATGCATTATATTTGAAATAAATATTCAGTGACAATGCATTATGTATATCTGAAAGAACTGTACCTTACCCTACATGGCCTCTGAGCTCTTCAAAAAATCAATGGAAGATATGAAGGTTTTTGTCAAGAACATGGAATTATTGGTAGGTACAGAAAGCTAAACCAAATGTGGTCCACAGCCTAATAAACAGTTTTGGGAACGTACAAATTTACTAGGTACAGAGGGACTAAACATGAGCCAAACCAAGTGTAGTTCATAGCACACACAATATTTTGGGGGACGTATGCCTTAAAATAAAATTACAGTGATAAGAAATCAGAGAGAAAACTAAGTCTTCTTTTTTAGAAAGTTCACTCAATTTGGCTTGGCACTTCCATTTATTTGAGAATGCAGTTACATCTGTACTTCTTCAATATTCCATTCATAGTCTTATATCATAACATCTTACCATCTTCTTTCAGAAAATATTCACTGGTTGTACAATAAAATGCCGAAGAGAGATAACACTTCACCTCTCTGTTTAATGCTTACTAAAACAGTATACATTTTCTACGAGAGCAATGGCAACTTTGGCTGCTGCAGTTCCAGAAATAAAAATCAATCTTCTGGTACAATATGAAGGTGAACCACTGATGCTGATCTGGTACAGTAGAAGACCCACTCACACTAACCCGATGCAGTGAAAAGGTTAGTCTCTGTGGCGCTGACCTGATATATTAAGGTGAAACTGATGTTGACCTAATGCAGAGTTAAAAGGGAACCTCTAATGTCGACCTGTTACAGCATTATTGCTAACTTCTGATGCTGACCCGCAATGGTGATTAAATTAAACCTTCGTTACTGGCTACATACATTATTAAGGCGAGTCTTTTGACACTGGTGTGATAATTATGGAAAATTGAAACGGTGACCTGATATAACATTAATGTGAGTCATTGACACCAAGCTGTACAGTAAAAAGGTGAACCACCTGTACAGTAAGAAAGTGGGATTCTGACGTGGACTTGATAAGGTCTTTTGGCATCAACCTGATATAGAAGGTGAACTTTTAAACGCTAACTTTTACAGAATTATGTTGGGTCTTAGGACACCGACCTGCTACATTATCAAGAACTTCTGAAGCACTTTGATACACTACTGTATTGAGTGAATTTCTGACGCCAACTCGATACGGAGCCATCTTTTTCTTTGGTCACAAGTTGCTCACTTTCAGGGCATTACGAATTTAACAGGCAGAGATACAGAAGACTTCCGAACCTCCTACAATTCTTACTTTCTCTCCACCCTTCACTATCCACTCACACTAAACAGTCTGGAGGGTGGCATCTCTTATCTACGCACAACTACAGCGGAGGTTTTCGGTCAGTGGTTCAGGAGCGGGCAGGCCACGAAGAGCAGCAGCGTGAGGGACGCCAAGAGGACCTTGCTGCTTTGGATGCTGTTCGAGGCGCCTATGCTGCGGTCTGGAAAAGAAAAAGGCGTTCAGTTTTAATGGCAGCTGACTGTAAAAGTGAACTGAATATAGAATTTACACCAGAGGTCAATTGTTTGTTTGTTTGTATGGTGTTTTTACGTTTCATGGAACCAGTGGTTCTTCGGCAAAGTGACCAACGGCTTGACGTGACTTCCGAACCACGTCGATAGTGAACTTCTATCACTAGAAATAAATTTTTCTGACAGCTCAATGGAATGCCCGAGAATCAAACTCGCGGCCACCGAGGTGGGAGGCATAGACCATACCAACCACGCCACTGAGGCGCTACCAGAGGTCAAGCACAGGGATCTATGAGGTCATTCAGCGCTGACACGGAAACTGACAGTAAAAGTTTTGAAAGGTTTAACAGAAGGAAAATCTCAGAGCAGTTGTACTATGAAGTAATTATTAGGAAAGGGTAAAAAATAAGATGGAAGAGATCATGAAAGGAGGTACAGTAAAAGGAACGAAAGTGGTTGCAGCTATGGGCCGAAGGCACGCTTTAAAGAACCTAAAGTAATGCCTACAGTGCACCGTACGAGGTGCACTGACGGCAGTATTCCCCCCTACGGGGCTAACAGTGAATTGTATATAATCTATTCGTCAACTCTCTCAGCAATACATACAATCAGATATTTTAATCCTTGATGATAAAGAAGCAGACTATATTTAGCAACTGACTGTAAGTATGAATGGCATATAATCTACTCATCAACTCTCTTCGTCATAATTGTAGAATAAATAAAGTACCTTATTCTTTATTAAATAAATAAAGTACTTTATTCTTTTATGATAAACACAGCACTGTTTTTCAACTAAATTGATTTGAACGATTCGTTACGCCCCTGAAAGTAAAGAATAATATCTCTATAAAAACAAAACACTTTCGGGAAAAAGTTGTAAAATGCCGGAGAGACCAGATTCAACGCATTTCATATTAAACGAGTGACCTTTACCATATATGGGAAAAAATCAAAGCTTTAAGTTAAAGATGAATGATAACGCGTGTGATGGAAATAAGGTTCTCACCAGTCGCTTGTTTGTGGAGAGGGGAATTAATGGACTGAATACAAGTACGAATCATGGCAGAAAAATACTGTAAAACACAAATGACTGAAAAAGTTATTAATGACGAACGTTCATTTTTAATGTTATAATATGTCGGCGTACTTCATTTTTATATTTGTTTATTTGAATTTATTTGAACGACAACATTGTAGATCAAGGATATACAGATAATCAGAGATTTCTAACCTTTAACGGCATTTTCTTTATTTGAGAAATGTTTTGATAGAATTTTTTGCAACTTGCTTTAGTAGTGAAGAATTTTACGTTATTTTCTGGTTAAATAACAGATACATTAGTTTATGGAGAATAAGATTAAAAGACTTCCTCCCCATATTCTGACACGTCCCCTCCCTCATTTGACCTCCGAAAATCACCAAAATGCATGATACTCGCCTCACTGACAATCCTAACTATCCCTCTAAAGCCAGCCTTTGGAATGGTCGCCTGTCTTCAACGAATTCTACAGTCTTCCCTTTTTCAAAAGGCGTAAACAATCCCCAATTCCCCCCACCCTCATTCCCCCCTCCACCTCTTACCACATTCAGGCAGTTCTTCGACATCGATGAGCTCCCCTTCAGCGCCTCCTTCCTGATAACTCCGCCAGAGTTGGTCGTACTCGTAGCAGGAGAGCTTCGTCCACCAGTTCGACTCCATTGTTCCGTCCTTGAAGATGGCGTTGTGGTTGTAAGGGCAACTGGCGGTGGGGAGACAAAGTGAGTAGTCAGTGAGTGAGTGTGGTTAGAAGGCAGGTTAGACATTCTCTCTCTCTCTCTCTCTCTCTCTGTATGGGAAAGGGACAGAGATACGGAGAGGTACGAGGTAGTGAGGTTAAAGGAACTAGGTAATATCTTTTTTTTTTCTTTATTGCGAGGCCTAATGAGACGTTAACTGGGTACCCTTGAGAAGCCCAGTGTAAATAAAAATGAGAACACTCAAAAATAAAAGCTAATCTCCTGATCAACGTTACAAAATGCTTGAAGCTGTATATTCTCTTACAAGTGCACATAAAAATTCCCCTTCCATTTCACTGTCATTGAAGCTTCTAAAAACCTTGATTCAAAATACAGTGAACATAACTTACATTTTCCACAAACGAAAGAATGTCATTACTTTTTCATAATCTTTATTAACCTATGATATATTCTAGTTGAGCAAACCAATGCCCTCTTATAATATAAGTGTTCTGTAAAGTATATTATTACTGAGAATGTTAAAACAATATACGGACAGAACCTTAAGGTCCTAGTGGCCTTCCCTCAAGTAACCAGAACCGGTCCTAGTTTAAACGAGCTGTGAGTCACAAGGACTGAATGAATATAAATGTAAACAAACCAAGCAAAATACGAAAGAAAGGTAATGTACTCGAACTGCAAATAAATGGTTACAATTAGAACCTCTAAAGTACAAGCGAAGATGTGATGCATTACTGCCTTAAAACAATACACATCATATTCTAATCACTTATCTATAAATACAACTACTTATCTATTAATTTATCATTTTATCTCTTCTAATATCTGATCTCTTCTTTCTGCAATTCCCTATTATCTTCTGTAACTGCTTTCAAATGAACACCATATTCTTTGGAAGCTTGAATTTCTAGTCAGTGGTCCCCTGTAGGCATGTCTTCTATGAATAGGGGTTTGGTTTAATAATAATCTTACTATACTATAATGGGCGTTATGTCTGTCTGTCCGTCTGTCATTCGATCACAGCCAAACGGCTGGTTCGATGGGCATGAAACTTGGCAGGGTTATAGTGGGGACCCCTATGATGGTTTATAATGGGGTTTCATCCTACCTCCAACCCCCTCCGAAGGGGGTGGGGGTGAGAAGGGATTCCTTGAAAAGGAGCTGGTTCTGCCCGTGAAACGGGGCTGGTTATGCCCTTAGACTTAGTTACTTTACGAATTTATCATACATAATTTCTGTATACATATGACTTATCGTTTGGAAAAGAATGTTATGGGGTAAACATCAATGACATAATAGTTAAAAAAAATACTAGTGAGACACTTATATGAAGCAGCAGATGAATTTGCTTTTAGTAAGGATTGGTAAATTGCTAGTAATAGTAATAATAATAATACACCATACATCAGCAAGAAGTGGAACTAATGCCAGTTGTGCTCACCTGAGTTTGACAATGGCGGGAGCCTCTCTGTTATCGGATAAAATGTTTCCTCTGCAGTTGACGGTTGCAGATCCGTGGTCCATCAGCAGCCCCTTCTGCATCGTCAGGAGTTCCAGGCTGGGGCAGCCTCCCGAATCAACTGGAAAGAAGAGGGACAGAGTCACTCGAGAGGTCACTGTAAAGATGGAGTCACAGCACTACTGTTGGATAAATTTTTGGTGCCGTTTTTAATTTGAAGAAAAAATTGTACCTTTAGACCTTTATCTAGATAAAATTGTGACTAAATCACACTTTACATTACTCTCAATACTTAACTTTCTAAACTATTCCCTACCATGATTAGCTAGCTAACTGCCCTCATTCTTCTTTCATCCATCTTACCTATCAACTAAAACAAAAGGTAACATAAAAGGAAACTGGCAACGATAAAGGAACTAAGGCAACACCCTTGGGATCTCATGACGTCATGCGCGAACCGCTCTATTTTGGTAAACAAGTCGGCTGACCTAATATACCTAGAGTCCTAGACCAAGCCTAGGCCGAGTCACACGGACTTATTTTCTGGTACCTTGATGACGTATATTAAGTACGAGGTAAATATTTTTCGCCATAGGTTTAAGCAAGGAGCAATTCGTTCCTACTCTCAGCTGACGTATCCTGAATGTCTCGTGTATCGGTTTTATGTTGTTTGTTTGTATGGCGTTTTTACGTTGCACGCAACCAGTGGTTATTTAATAACGGGACCAACGGTTTTACGTGACTTCCGAACCACGTCGAGAGTGAACTTCTATCACCGGAAATACACATATCTGACCCCTCAGTGGAATGACCGAGAATTGAACTCGCTGCCACCGATCGGTTTTATATTGTATTCTCTCATATTTATTGATTTATTTAATTAACTATCACCTTTTCCGATAGTTTGTCTCTGCTGGCTGACTTCCCTTTGGAGCTCCCTTGGGTAAAATTTTATAGTCTTGTTGGCTCTGTCCACAAGGGTTTGCAGCTTAAGACTTGAAGAATGCAAGAAAGAAAGACGCCGGTTTTCGAAATGAGTCATTTCGACCTTTGAAAATCAGTAGAATTCTCAATGGCCAACTTCCGATATTCACTTAAATGACAACAGCAGCTGTAGAGGGCACAAGATATTCTACGAAGTTCTAACTGAAATGGGTCTCTTAACTTCGCGAGACATTTAAACTCAGTCAAGTTTTAATTAAAACTGGATGAGTTGAGTCTCCCCAGAGGCAAAGTAAGTTTCCTTCCTGTGATATATCTCACGTTTTATATACGAGAGAGAGAGAGAGAGAGAGAGAGAGAGAGAGAGAGAGAGAGAGAGAGAGAGAGAGAGAGAGAGAGAGTATTCAAGGAAACAGTAAAATCAGTTTTTCGTTTTGCACGAACGATCGCCCATGGGAATCGAATATAGGATTCAAGTCAAGGCCAAGCGCTGGGACCTATGAGGTCATTCTGCGCTGAAACGACATTTGACAGTAACAGGTTCGAAAGGTGTAACAGGAGGAAAATCTCAAAGCAGTTGCACTTTGAATCAATTGTTAGGAGAGGGTGGAAAGTAAGTTGGAAGAATGTGAAAGGAGGTACAGTAAAAGGAACGAAAGGGTTGCAGCTAGGGGCCGAAGGCACGCTGCAGAGAAACTTAAGTAATGCTTACAGTGCACCACATGAGGTGCACTGATTGTAGCTACTACCCCCATACGGGAGTCACCCATGTGAACACTTGAAGCCTTCACAGAAATCATGGTTGGGTGCTATGTTATAATAACCGTCCAAAATTCCTAATTTTACTACTTTTGACATTTCATTCTTCAATTACATTTCGTAACCTAATCAAAAACAACATTCCTACCTGTTTTAGGCGGAAGTTAGAAAATCTGAACAGTATTTTAATAGGCTTCATTTTTTTTTTAACGTACATTTTCCCCGAAGATTTTATATACTTTAGTGCACATAGTATACCATCATTTCATTCAATCTAGTGGCTAAATATATCAAGCAGCGATTTTTAACGCCTTGGGAAAGCTTGAAGTTTATTATTCTTCAGAGATATACTTGGTCCGTTCGTACATTTCATTTAAATCATGGCGTACAGAAAGAACCAATAGTTGAGAGATGACTGACAGAAGCTAATAAGTTAAAAAAAAAAATGAAAATAATAGAAGAGCATCATGAAACCACTTTTTTTTTTTTTTTTTTTTTTTTTAATAATCTCTTATGGAAATCCTCATCAAGGAGGTGAACCTGAAGTCAACAGATATTTCAGCCTACTCATCAGAAGTCAGAGCTACAGAGAGGCACATCCATTAATCAGTTTTCTCATTAGTGGGACCCAGAGATCTAATCACGGGAGAGAACAGGTTTGTCCCGTTGTTTTGGACGAGTACATCGCATCATACCAGGGTGTTTTTTTGTTTTTTTTTTCGTGTTTGGAAATGGTATTTGGAGATTTTTACAAAGTTCACGATTACTTTCGTCTTGATTGGAGCATTAAAAATATTTTATACCTATTTTTCTTGGAGCACGGTTACTTCAAAATTTCCTTAAGAAGTTCCAATCTCTCTCTCTCTCTCTCTCTCTCTCTCTCTCTCTCTCTCTCTCTCTCTCTCTCTCTCTCTCTCTCTCTCTCTCTCTATATATATATATATATATATATATATATATATATATATATATATATATATATATATATATATATATATATATATATATATATATATATATATATATATATATATATATATTCATTGAATAGAATGGCTTTCTCACTGTTAACCAGCTTTTTTTTAGAATTGCTTCATATTTTCTAATTATTTTCTTTACTTCATTGTTCAGTTACTGATGGACACATAATGGGGTTCTTCCATTACTCCAGTATTTTTACACGCGACAGCTGTTTCGTCACCTATACGTATTGACGTTTTCAAGCGTACTGATACAAATATGTTGTTGTTGTTTAAGATTAAGCTGGCCTTGTGCCAGCACGGGCTCTTGCTCACAGAGCAGCCCGTAATATACAAATATGAGCCTACATGCGTTTTGTGACGTCATGAGGACGGAAAGGTAGTACAATTGCCAGATACCTAGTTTTAAGTATTCACAAAAGACTATAGTGAAACATAAAATAAGAATAGGAATAGAGTTGAGTGAACACCAAAAGCAGTTACTAAATCTAGGCCTGAACTGCCATTACATACGAAAACCACACCCTGAATCCAAGAGGATTAATACAGAAGTATTAATCGATAAACTACTGCGACTGAAAGAAGAACGCAAAATCGAACTTAAACAAGAGTGCATCGCTGAATTACTGGGTGAGGCCAATAGAACACGTGGTAACTACTTTAGTCGCATAGTCAGTCCACAGTTAAAAAAAGCAGCAAAAGAACTGAGAGAAAACGAAACCATAATAATACGCAAAGGAGATAAAACCGCAGTGTACGTCATAATGAATAGAGATGAATACGACACCAAAATGGATAATATACTAAGTGATAATAATAAGTTTCAGCCACTTAAAAAAGACCCAACAAATGACCTCAAAAAGAAAATGATGAGACTAACAGAAAAAGCGAACAAAGAGCAGAGAACAGTAAGCTTTCCAAAATCATCGGAGACTTTGCACCCGGATACTGCTACGGCACAGTCAAGATTCACAAACAGGGAAACCCGCTACGGCCCATTTATATCCCAAATGACATCTCCCATGTATAAAGTGGCTAAGAAATTGAATGAAATTATAACGCCGTACATTCCCTCAACGTTCTCGCTAAAATCATCGACGGAATTCATCGACCTACTGCAAGACACCGCACCCGACGAAGACATAGCATCCCTGGACGTTGAAAGTTTATTTACTAACGTACCAGTGGATGAAACAATACAAATCATCATGGACAAGATATACCGCTCTGAGAAACCACCATTACCGATCCCCGAAAAAATCTTAAGGAGATGCTGGAAGCATGTACAAAGGAAGCCCCATTCCTCTCACATAGGGTGGGGCGAAATATATCGACAAAAGGACGGCGTGGCAATGGGTTCCCCCCTCGGGGTTCTTTTTTTTCGCAAACGCATACATGGCACACACAGAAGAGGTCACATTTGAAGAAGACCAACCCAAAACCCAGAATCTATGGGAGATATATTGATTGATATCTTTATCACAACAAAGGGCGACAATGACATAGAAGAATTAGTAAATAAACTCCAAGCAAATTCTACATTAAATTTTACGGTAGAAAGAAGTGATGAGAAGATGCTCCCTTTCTTGGACGTACTTGTGACCCAAAAGAACAACAAATACAATACCACCGTATACACTAAAAAGACAGACGCTGGAAGATGCTTAAATGCTAGAGGAGAATGCCCTGATGCATATAAACGACTGTGGTAAATGCATACATAAAACGCGCCATAACACACTGTTCCACGTGGAAAGCGACTAACGAAGAGATCAACAGAGTTCAACAGCTGCTCACAAATAACGGATATCCAGATGACATGATCCAGCAAGTTGTCAAAAAGAGATTAGAGGCTTTCCATAATCCGACCCGAGGAACAACACACAAGACAAAGACAAAGAAAATAGTGATATACCATCAGATACCATACAACAAACACCACGAAGATGAAAGGAAAGCCATCCTTGGTATACTGCGAAGAGGAACCAACACCCCCTAGCGCCATATAACAAAATAACAGCAAGGATTTACTGCAAACCAAACTTACGGCCTCTTGGTAATGAAAAATAGTACGGCCCCATCGACGGAGAAAGAGGTTAAATCTGATATAGTATACAAGTTTGTCTGTGCTGACGAGCAATGTCAGTCCCCCCAAAAATGCTATATCGACGACACACACCACACTCAACGTCGCATGCAGGCCCACAGAAACCAAGGAGCCATTCATCAGCACTTTGTGGATACCCACAATAAAAAACCATCATTACAAGAACTTCTCACAAACACCAAAATAATACACAAGGAAGGCAACTACAATCGTTTATTGATATCAGAAGCAGTCAGCATCGCAATGCAACGTCCCAGCCTTAACATCCAACGTGAGGCAGACCGATCCTTGCCCTCGTGTAGGAGGCAGTACTCAACCGCGGTGGGAACAAAGACCCCCACACGCGACAGGAGCGCGACACTGACTTTCAGTGAATTAAACATATATGTAATTAATATATATTTATGTATAATGTATATAATAACTTACTTTCAACTTTTTATTTAATTTCTGTTGTTACATATTTTATTTATTTATTTGTCTTATTTTATGTTTCACTATAGTCTTTTGTAAATACTTAAAACTAGGTATCTGGCAATTGTACTACCTTTCCGTCCTCATGACGTCACAAAACGCATGTAGGCTCATATTTGTAACTACGGGCTGCTCTATGAGCAAGAGCTCGTGCTGGCATAAAGCCAGCTTAATCTTAAACAACAACAACATATTTGTATCAGTACGCTTGAAAACGTCAATACGTATAGGTTGACGAAACAGCTGTCGCGTGTAAAAATACTGGAGTAAATGGAAGAACCCCATTATGTGTCCATTAGTAACCTGAACAATGAAGTAAAGAAAATAATTAGAAAATATGAAGCAATTTCAAAAAAGCTGGTTAACAGTGAGAAAGCCATTCTATTCAATGAATGTTGTATCCGTGAAAAATTGTGCCTAGAATAATATAATATATATATATATATATATATATATATATATATATATATATATATATATATATATATATATATATATATATATATATATATATATATATATATATACATACACAATTCTTCTGAGTTGAAAGTAGGGATTTTATTTTTTGTTTTTTTATCTTTTTGAAAACACCAATTTCCTAACGGTGTCCCAATAAGTTTTTTTTTTTTTTTTTTTTTTTGTTACACAGACGGAAGAACGCACCTCTCTTTTGCTAAAGAAAAATAAATAAATACAAAAACTACGATATAATAGTTCGAAAAAATATCGAAATATTCGACCAATCGGTGAAAAAAAAAAAAAAAAAAAAAACCCAAACCAAGAACAATACCAATTTCTGTTCAAGTATTTTTCCTTGGAGAATTTGTTCTCTGAGATTTGAGAAAATAGTATTATTCTGTACCAACACTGTTGTTTTTAAATCACGAAAGCCCTGTGCCAGCAGGGATTCTTTATGTACTCTTCGCCGTAGCACTGAATTTCACCAAGCTTCTGCTCTTAGCCAGAGTAAGTTAATGGTCTCTTTCGATTGTTTTCACAGCGTTTATTTTAAGGAAAATAATAAAAACTGCAAAAATAATAAAAGAAATAAAACAAACAGCGGGGACATTGCCTAAAGCACCAAATTGCCTTTCACCTCTTGTCCAATTCATTCAGTCCAGACGCAACAGAGCGAGGACATGTCAGAGTCGAACCCTCAACACAACCACGGAATCTAGACCATGACCACAACCACACAGAGTCCTCGCTCGACCTGTCTCAGTCACCGGAAAGACTTTCGCACCTTCGCTCGTGACCGGAAACAACCTTATGAAAGTGTCAGCGAATGCCGCTGGTCAATTAGGTATTATACGTAAGATTTCATACATTTATGATAAAAATGAAATCCTTCATCTACTAGAATACTGTTCTTCGGTGTGGATGCCTGCTGCTTATGCCGGAGATTTATCTCTCTCAAAGGTCAAAGCAGTTCGTGGTGGTAGGTCTCTGCTTTCTTACATGAGCAGCCATGATTCAGATCACCAAGGAATAGTCTTTTGTTTGTCACTTTTTCATTAGCTGTATTTTAACAGAGAACTGTCGCTATCACAGCTACTCCTTGATCCTCTTTTCCTGTCGAGAGCGACCAGATTTGCTGAACAGTAGCACCAATATGCAGTAAATTTGCCTCACCGTCGAAATTCTCCGTTCCAGGTGGTCTTTTCACCGCACACCTGGAACGGACTGTGGAACAGTTTCCCTGAGGATGCCGTGCAGTCAGAACCTCATTCATCTGCATTCTTTTTTGTATATTTACTAATTTTGTCATTTAGCTTTTTTTAATAATAATATTTATTTTCTGTGTTTCCTTTCACCTTCTGTAACTTCTCTCAAGAGAACACCAAATTCTTTGGAAGCTTGAATTTCAAGTCAATGATTACCTAGGGGCCTGTTCCATATAAATAGGGTTCATATCTTAAAAAAATAATAATTAGTATTAGTTTTGTTTGTATGGTGTTTTTACGTTGCATGGAACCAGTGGTTATTCAGCAACGGGACCAACGGCTTGACGTGACTTCCGAACCACGTCGAGAGTGAACTTCTATCACCAGAAAATCAGTATTAGTATTATACTACGAAAGACAGATTTTGCTTACTCAAGTGGTCTACGCTGAAGTCGTCCTCAGACATGATGACCTCCCTGTAGGATGTCCCCGGGATCTTGATGCTGCAGCCGAGGCGGTGGTCCACTGGGATGTTCATCACCTGTCGAAAAGAGGGTGTTTTTAGGATGGCATGACTTGCGTGCCTGCCATGAGCAGTGATGCTCCCTGGAGTTCTTGCTGGGGTCTGCAGAAGCAATGTTTTTTCGAGTATCCTTTGAAATGTATTACTAAAAGTTCTTTCATTACATTTGTCATACGTATAATATTGAGATCTGTTATTGAATCATGGAAATTTTGTCATGTACGTAGTTACAAATGTACTGCATAACTGATGGATGATAATAATTAACTTTGTTTTTCTCTTACCACGGAAGAAATAAACTTTTTATTAACTATAAAAGCATCGTTTTATTCTACTTTTTATTAACCACGACTAGCAAAAAAAGTAATTGGATACACAACAGTATCCACATCAATAGAAGTAAAACTTGTAATTTCGAATAACGATGGATATCAGGAATAAGACGCAAAACTTTTATCACGTCAATTATATGCACTTAACCAAAGCACAACTTACGATCATCAAAGACACTTCTAAACTTAAGAAGATTCTTTGATGATCGTGAACTGTGCGAAAAGTGTCTCTGTTACTTTAGAAACCAAGTAGTGGTCTTCAAACTGTGGGCCATGGCTTGATTATCAGGTGGGCCACAGACAAGAAAAAATGTAGAATTTCAAGTTAAATAAACAATATATAAAAATAAAAGTAGTTTCTTTTATCCGTACCTATAATTACAAATAAACAGTATATGTAAAAAATATGGAAATACAATATATTTTCTTTTTCTCATCCTATCCCAGTAATTGTTCACTAGTTAATTTTTAGATCATAAAAATGGTCATGAAAAGATTCTGAGCATTTTTTCTATTGAATTTATGAAATCATATATTTTTAATTTATGGTAGTAATATGTAATAAAATTCCAGTTCCAAGAACTATATGTTGTTTGTTTTGTTTGTATGGTGTTTTTACGTTGCATGGAACCAGTGATTATTCAGCAACGGGACCAACGGCTTTACGTGACTTCCGAACCACGTCGAGAGTGAACTTCTATCACCAGAAATACACATCTCTCACCCCTCAGTGAGAATCGAACTCGCGGCCACGCCAACACCGTACCGACCACGCCACTGAGGCGCTTGAACTATATGTTGTATTTTGAACTTGTCAATTCCTATTCTAAATCTGAAGTAGTGGGCCATTGGGTATTTGGAGATATCTAAAGTAGGACATGACCTCAAAAAGTTTGAAGACTAGTGATCTAGAGTAACAGACACTTTTCCTCCACCCACTCACTCGCTCACTCACTCATTGACCCACCTACCTGGACTTTGGTGCCCTGGAAATAGGCCTGCCACGACCCGTTCATGAACTTATGCATGGTGAGCCCCGCGGGGAGGTACTCGACGACCTCGTCGTGGTTAAACGAATAGTAACCGCAGGTCACGTTCGGCTTGGGGAAGATGGCGGGGCTCTTGAAGCTCCAGACTAAGGTGCACTGGCTGTCCTCGAAGGAGATCTCGGGGGGCATATCCGTCGAAGTGGGGCTGTCCACGTCGTAGGTGATGTATTTGTTTTCCTCTGCGGCCGCTGCCTCCTCCACGTCCTTCAGGATCTGCACGCTGGTCTCGAAGGGAATCGGGGATACGTCTGCGGGGAAGGTGAGTGAGTGAGAAGCATTACTACTACGATGATGAGGGTTAGGTTAGGGACTCAGGAGAAGTTTTACTACAATGATGGGGGTTAGACGAGATACTGAGAAGTATGAGTGAATTGATGAAGTCAAGGACATGACACGAAAGAGAAGTATTATCCGATGAGTCCCATGAAAAGACCAAAGACCTTAAAAAAAGAGATTAGAGATTCACTACTCAGCAGTTACAAATTATTTCATATATAAACAATAGCTGAAGGGGATAGTCACTTGTTTGTATCATAAATTAACTTAATGTCCATTACTGATACCCTAAAAGGAATGACATAACACACTGAATACACACACACACACACACACACACGCACACACACACACACACACACACACACACACACACACACACACACACATATATAATATATATATATATATATGGATATTAATATATATATATATATATACACACCCTGTAATGTCAGTCACTTCAAGTCTGGAGAAATTACTTGAGACTTTCTAGACTCAGATAGGCCCCGAGTTCATTGTAAAATCATCGTCTTCATCATACACGTCATTAGGACGCTGTGAATGAACAGTAAAAGCTGCTCCTAGAGATAAGTGAGCACACGCTGTCTCCTCGGATGGACTAACAAGTCTTTGAGACATCCTAATCCTTGTAACTTGTAACACTATCAACACCATCATCGTCTCCAACGCCACTTGACGTAAGTTTAAATCAGATAGGTCTAGGTCTGTTAACTCTTCTGGTTCCCTCAGGAACCGAGATGTCACTATCATTCACTTATCTCCCAGCAGTTGTATGAGTCTAGCTAACCTGCTACCTGACTTCGTATTCTTCTTGGAGATTTCTCCTTAAATCTACATCATCTTTAAGATATAGTTTCACGATTCGTGTCCGTACAGCGATACAGATCGTACTAGAGTCTATAATCTTACTTTCGTGTGCAATTCCAGTCTGCTGCATCTGATTTACCAAATCTTATTCAGCCAGCCTACTGTTTGATCTGCCGAGTTTCTGTCTTTCGCTAAATTCCAACCCAGGAGACCCTGAACTGGAAAATCTTATTAACTCTCAGTAAATCGTCCTTTAGTTCCACTTACCAACAACGTGCAAAAAGTACGTCTTCTGAACCGACCCTTGGGAAGAGGAGACTTGGCAAGTGTAGTTTCCCGCCAAAAGATAGTCTGGCTTGGTGAAGTGCAGGCTCCCCGGTTCTTTGTCTGGTGACGGGTCCACTCGGCTCAGGAGAACGCCAAACACTGCGGAAATAATAATTAGATTTAGATTTATCTTCCCGCCACTGGCCAGTGGTCATAAGGCTGAAGTAATAATAATAATAATAATAATAATAATAATAATAATAATAATAATAATAATAATGAGGGAATCAAAGAGGAGTTGAAAAAGATAAGTCTAGGTATATAAGAAGTACAAGAGTGCAGAAGAGTGTGCGTGTAAGGTGTTTCGATACGCTACAGAAATATATAAATAAATAAGCAAATAATAATAATAATAATAATAATAATAATAATAATAATAATAATAATAATAATAAATATAATGAGGGAGTGAAAGAGGGGGTTGAAAAAGATTGGTCAATTTACATAGGAAGCGTAGATGTGCTGCGAGCAAGACGAATTGCATGGCATAGGCCTATTGTGTGTGTGTGTGTAAAGTGTTTCCATAAGCACGATATAGGTGCAAGATGTTAATTCTGTCAAAAGCATTAGAACAGCGCTTTCATAACCAAATCATCAGATGAAGCACGAATAAAAACAAGCACAATACAAAAATCGCAAAATCCTTAGACCTATAGTCACCGGATCTGCGAACACCTCACAAACCGCTTTTCACCAAAGGCATTCACTTCCAAAGCCTCCACTTACCGGAGATGTCATCAGTGGCAGTGGTCCACTCGTACACCTTCCTGCCGTAGAGGTACCAGGTCACGAATGCCACGGGCTCGTCGTACCCAGAGCGGTACGTGCAGCTCAGGGTGTACTGGGCGGCGGTACCCATCTCGATGTACTCGCCCTTCCCGCCGATCAGCTTCAGGTTCTGGATTTCCAGGCTGGTTCCTGGAAGCAGAAGAAAAGGAAGGTTACTTTAGTTTGTGTATTTATAAAGGGGCTATGGGTGAAAGTCATTTCCAGCTTTGGTATTCTCTACTAGCTTACGTTTTCACTACTTGTAATCTCCCACATTGCCGTCAGGTTTGGGGAACCATACGACTCAGTCAGCCTGTCGAGGTGGTTACTCATTATGCAATTTTCAAGCTTTATTTACTTATTTATTAACTCATTGCATTTAATTATTTGCTATTTATCTTATTCTACATATATTAATGAATTAATAAATTTATTTATTTATTTGTTATTTACTTTCCCCTTTGTTTCCTCGTAGTTCCATAGCAATATGACTACTGGAAAACCCTAGTACTATATTTAGGATGAGAAACTTCATGAAATGACTTAAGAAAATTCACAAAGAATCGAATATATAAAAAGTCAGCGACTAACTCTAATGGCCATAAAACCTGACTTCGCAGAGCATTAGCGTCCGGGAGGATGAAAATAAATTGTGGTTCTCTTTTTAGTGGGAGACTAAATCATATGTGACAGTCTTCTCTACCAGCGGTTTTGGGACCTAATTTAGCAGAGGAATTTGCCCTGTAAGAAGTGGAATTTAAGAAAAAGAGAGTGAAAAAATATTGGATAAAATGCCACCCCCGACCCCCCCCCCAACCCCCTAATCCCTACAAGTTTCACTTAAAATTCGCAAAAGTAATTTGCGGACCAAGTTCTAATTGCCCGTCGATGAAAAAGATGGCATCGATTATTGAGGGCTCTCTGACAGAATTGGATTAAAAAACGAATAATGAGAGAGAGAGAGAGAGAGAGAGAGAGAGAGAGAGAGAGAGAGAGAGGATTACCTCGTGGAGGCTCTCCCGTTTTCAGTTTTCTCTAAAGGGAAACTACTGAGATGGCATTTTGTCTGTCCGCCCTCAGATCTTAAAAACTACCGAGGCTAGAGTGCTGCAAATTGGTATGTTGATCATCCATCCTCCACTCATCAGACTCAGTAGTTTTTATTTTATTTAAGCTTAAAGTTAGCCATGATCGTGCGTCTGGCAACGCTATAGGACAGCCTACCACCGGGCCGCGGCTGAAAGCTTCATGGGCCTCGGCTCATAGAGCATTATACGATGCACATAAAACTTATTTCTTCGGCGCGTTTTTTGCTTGTTTTATTTATGATGATGGAATGGATTTTGACGAAGCAATAATCACGTCTGTTTTCCCTCTCTCTCTCTCTCTCCTCCCTCCCTCCCTATCCCCTCCCTCCCTCTCTGTCTGTCTGTCTGTCTGTCTGTCTCTCTGTCTGGCTCATTCATTCGTACTACAGCCAAAGACAGCCAGCTAATAACTACGCAGATAATTCTCTAGATGAGAGAGAGAGAGAGAGAGAGAGAGAGAGAGAGAGAGCAGATAATTCTCAAGGAGAAGAGAGAGAGAGAGAGAGAGAGAGAGAGAGAGAGAGAGAGAGAGAGAGAGAGAGCAGATAATTAATTCAACAGGAAGAAGAGAGAGATGAGAGAGAGGAGAGAGAGAAGCAGATAATTCTCCAGGAGAAGAGAGAGAGAGAGAGAGAGAGAGAGAGAGAGAGAGAGAGAGAGAAGCAGATAATTCTCCAGGAGAAGGAGAGAGAGAGAGAGAGAGAGAGAGAGAGAGAGAGAGAGAGAGAGAGAGAGAGAGCAGATAATTCTCAGGAGAATGAGAGAGAGAGAGAGAGAGAGAGAGAGAGAAGCAGATAATTCTAGGAGGACGAGAGAGAGCGCAGATAATTTTCCAGGAGAAGAGAGAGAGAGAGAGAGGAATCAGATAATTCTCCAGGAGACGAGAGAGAGAGAGAGAGAGAGAGAGAGAGAGAGATTTGGCCAATAAACCCTAAATGAGGACGCGATAACAAATTGAAGAAAGATTGCAAGAGACGCGAGCTGTCATTGGCTGTCCTGATAGACAAAGAGACAGATATTAAGAGCAATCCCAGGAAATCTTACTTCCAGAGTCCAGGCTAATGAATTCGTCTTTGTTCCAGATTCTGGATGGGTTGATGTTCGCAAATGATACAGGTTTGAAGGGCGATAGTGATGAGAAATTGCAGATACTGGCGAAAGAGTGTGAAAGTTTTTGGAAGAGGAGAAAAATGAAATGTGAACAATGAATGTTGATCGGTATAGTTGCTTGGAAGTAACTACAACAATTGATGGTAGAATGAGGGAAGAGCCGACTAACAGACTTGTTGAAGGATGTACAACTAGGCATTTATGAAGGAGACGTTGAGCCAACGCTTCTATATGGCAGTGAAGTGTGGACGATAAATACATGTGGAAGAATAAATGCTGAAGCTGCTGAGATGAACTGCTTGTAAAGTATGAGTGATAAAAGCATTGAAGGGGTGAGAAATGCGGAGACAGACAAGTGATAAGAATGTTGGCATTTCAAGATGGTTCTGTCACGTGGAGAGATTGCAAGTTGAAAGTTTCGTGAAAAGTGTGTAATTCGAAAGTTTTCGGAGAAAGGAGAGAAAGACCAAGAAAATGCTGGACATATAGAGTGAAAGATATATATATTATATATATATATATATATATATATATATATATATATATATATATATTATATAAACTAAATACCCAAGAAGCGAAAGATCATACGCAAGAAAATATCTTTGAGAAAGGCCCATTGCGTACCAGCAGGTTTGACGTGCTACTGATGAGCTTCCTGTTCAGGTGTGGAAGAGCCTGATGTGGAAGCTTGGTGCACAAGGGGTTCATCCGTGAAACATTAGCTTAGGTATGAATTTGGCAGTGACTTATGATATCATGATCTGAAGCCATCCACAGTTAGAAGGAACAGTTAGACAATAAAAAAATATATACATTACGATTATATATATATATATATATATATAATAATATATATATATATATATATATCATCACTGAGATAAAGAGAGAGATGATATTTCGGGAATGTAAATCAAAATCACATGAAGTTCAGTGTCTTAGCATGTATTCCCTGGTATGCAGGCAACAAAGCCACTCACTGCGTTCGGCGTTTAAAAGTTCCATTACGTTGTCATGTTTCACACAACAACAACAATAGTGTATGTAATATGTGTGCGTTTTTCTTCGCGTCCAAACGAAAACGGGTAATGGTCGGGAGGGGGGACTTTAAAATTGCCTTCGGAAAAAAACAATTATCGTGTTAAGAAAAAAAAAAAAAAAAAAAAAACCGCATTGGAAGGCCAGTGGGCTCCATTCATACTTGGCCCAACGGGTGGGTGTTTTGTAAATCGTATTTCGATTTACATTCTTTTTTTATTATCTCTACCTCTTTACCGTCACTGAGGAGGCTATGGTTTCATTCATGTTTTGTTTGCACTTGCTAAATATATGTATATATATATATATATATATATATATATATATATATATATATATATATATATATATATATATATATATATATATATATAGGCATATATATGTGTACGTGAGAGAGAGAGAGAGAGAGACGTGTACGTTCGAATAAGACTTTTATTTAAATGTTATACCAAGGCAGTGCGAAATAGAAATAAAACATTGGCGTGACGAGGATTTGGCGCTATAAATTCCACATGCTTTGCGGTGGGAATTAAAACTACAAAAGGTCGAGGATTACTCCACACTTTCCATTTTCATTTCGTGGGTCTCTCTCTCTCTCTCCATAGTGTATATATAGTATATATATATATATATATATATATATATATATATAATATATATATATATATATATATATATATATATATATATTCTTCTATTCAGTATAATACAAAAAAAAATGTTTCAAAACTCAATTAACACCGAGAAACTCAATGTTTAAAGGACGGCTTTATCATTTAATCAAAAAAGATTGAGTCTACACGTCTTATACAAATGATAATCGCAGTGTTAAGAGAGAGAGAGAGAGAGAGAGAGAGAGAGAGAGAGAGAGAGACTCGGCAACAAAGGAAAACGTCTCTAAACAAAGCAATTAGGAGGGATTACCGGTTTTCTAAAGCAGACCATCGACTTAGCAGACAGGAACAGTGTGGGGACCCGACCAGACTTCTCCAAATCACAACGTTTTATTTTTTTTTTTTTTATTTTCTTTAAGAATTTCAAAAATAGGAATTCGTGGATATGCATGCAAACACACACACACACAATATATATATAATATATATATATATATATATATTATATATATATATATATATACATACATATCATATATATGGACTGGTAAAAAGTTCTGTTACAACATAATTTTATCTAGTAAAAGGAGCCCATAGAACGCCAAAATATAGAGAGAAAAATACTATATTTCAGAGACTGCTGTCGCTCTCTTCAGGTGTATACTGAAGAGAGAGACAGCAGTCTCTGAAATATAGTACTTTTCTCTCTATATTTTGGTGTTTTTTATGGGCTCCTTTCATTTATATATATATATATATATATTATATATATATATATATTATATATATATATATATATATATGTATGTATATGCAGTGTAGCCCGAATGAAACAGGTACTCCAGAATATCCTTAAATCCACGATAGAAACAGGGACTTGGAACAAGTACTTTCGCAGTACATTTCTACATTTTTCAGTTCATATTAGAAAATGTTAAATATATACTACGAGCGTACTTGTTCCGGTTCCCTGTTTTTCACTTACCTTCCTACCGTGGTTTCAAGGATATATATATATATATATATATATATATATATATATATATATATATATATATATATATATATATCCTTTTGACCCATCATGACTTTTCTGACCCTTTGATGCGCCCCACAACAGTCGACTAACTCCAACTGCCTACTTTCTGCTCTGGTTTTACTATGTATTTGATGTCTAGACCAGTCCCTTACGACGCTCCTGATTGGCTGTTGATAACCCAATGACAGGGCTGGAAATTCTCAGTCTCTCTCGAGAGTTCACATGGGTAGGATCTATGTTCCATCTATCCTGAGGGGTACGTCTTTCAAAAGTATTCCCCAGGAGAGGTGGAATATACATCCTGTCCATAGTGTGAACTCTCGAGAGAGACTGGGAGTTTCCAGCCCTGTGATTGGCTTATCAACAGCCAATCAGGAGCGTCGTAAGGGACTGGCCTAAGCATCAAATGCACGGCTGATGTGAATCAGCTCAGCAGACCAACACTTGACAATTTTGCTTAATTCCAGAACAATCCATAAACTTTTTAAGAAAGACTATGGAGAATATGTGTAGAAAAGAAAAAAACAGATAAAAGAGCATAACCAAATAGATGCAATTAACAGATGAATTCTCCGAGAGTGAACACTTGCGCAAATGTCAAGTCATAGAGAACACGTCTTTTATTGGCCTTACACTGTCAGCTGTCAAATTCGAACGATATAGTTGGAGCTCAGAGGAACAGCACCTTCAGAAACAATTTCTTCGAAGAGTCAATACTTGAAACTTACGGGAATGTCGCGTAGAATTTCGGTTGCCCAAAACAGTTAAGTATATCTTAGTTTTTACCAGACCACTGAGCTGATTAACAGCTCTCCTAGGGCTGGCCCGAAGAATGAGATATTTTTACGTGGCTAGGAACCAATTGGTCACCTAGCAACGGGACCTACAGTTTATTGGGGGAACCGAACCACACTATATCGAGAAATGAATTTCTATCACCAGAAATAAATTCCTCTGATTCCGCGTTGGCCGAGCCGGCATTCGAACTTCGGACCACCGGAATGGCAGCTGAGCGCGAAAACCACTCGTCCAGCGAAGAACTAACTAATCATCGAATAAATGGGCAGAGAGAGAGAGAGAGAGAGAGAGAGAGAGAGAGAGAGAGAATATATAAATTCATCAGTACACGGAACGCACAATCTTGTTTTACTGTTGTGGTCAAGTTCAGCTATAGCTATTGTTGCTTTTGCTCTGTTAAGCTGGCCTTATGTCAGCTTTCTTTTTTATTTTTATTTTTTTTCTTCTTACAGCCCTTGAGGTTCTTCGTAAAGCTGGCAGCTTGCACAGCTGTAACAAGCTTTTTCTGCGGGGATTCCCGCTCTCTCTGCAGCTTACAGCGAGACTTTTGTGAATCCTACAGAAAGGTTTATATTTTTCCGTTGTATTTTTTATTTTTTCTTCTCAGAAAGACTTGGCGGAGGTTTTTTTTTTTTATTGTCAGCAGTAAATATAAGTCGTACATGTTGGCAACCAAACGAAACCTCAATTGGTTGCCAAATAGACTATTTTATGCTGTTTATTTCTGAGGCAAGATGCTACATATATAATGGTTGTCAGGAAACTTGTTAAACCAGTAAAAAAAGATAGAATATAACCTGTGCATTCCAGTATCAACCGAAGCCAACACCCAACCCCCGCTCCCCCCCAAAAAAAAAAAAAAAAAAAACCAAAAAAAAAAAAAAAAAAAAAACACACACACACACCACAAGATAACTGTCGACAGGTGTAACCTGCATTTTAAAAAAATGCTCATTTTGAATTTTTGTTTTTTTTCTCTTGTTTTCCTGGTCTTTTTTTTTTCTAGTGTACGAAAATTAATGGCCACTGTAAAGATTATACCCAGGAAGTTTTTTTTTTCATTTATTTATTTATTTTGCAATAAGGGCACGATTAAGAGGAAGAAGACGTTCAAGATATTTCAGAGGAATTCGTAACTCATAAACGTTACTTACTTGGACGTAATCGGCGCCACTTTACTTCTACGATCTTTCGACAGAATCAAATGAAATCAACGCTAGATTTATGTTTGTCGTTCTCATTTTATAAGATAAAATGTCAGATAATAATTCTATGCCTTCTTGCAAGGCAGGTTTAATTTCAAGTGGAACAAGAACACGTGCTATTTACCGTAGAAATGGTGTCTCCCCAGAGCTTAACCATCCCGTTCTCAACAAGTTTCTCAGAATGATACTCTGTTGCCGACCTAACTACAGTTGGACTAACCGACAAAGAAGATTTATCTGTTGCTTAGTAAATTAGGATTCACACACAATATATATATGTATATTACATACAGAACATGTCAAACTATACATGGACCCATATATATATATATATATATATATATATATTATATATATATATATATATATATATATATATATATATATATAAAACAAAGAACATGTATAACAATACATGAGCCATACTACAGAGAGCTTCATAGATCCCACGCTACATTTCATAGGACACAAATGACCTTCCAGATGATGAAATGAAGATTATTACTTTACATTGCAATTCTGCAAAATAAAATTAATACTCTCGAAAGCCTGAGGAACTTTCAATCCATTCAATAACAAAGTCAACCAAACAGGTAAGCATACACGTACGAAACAACACCGCCAACAGAAGCTGTCAGTCAGTCATTAGGCGACTCACGTGCAAAACAACAGAGCCATGTGAACGAAATCCTGTCTTCATTTACTCCACAACCGTACTCACTACTCAGGTCCA
Source organism: Macrobrachium nipponense (assembly GCF_015104395.2). Taxonomy (NCBI): domain Eukaryota; kingdom Metazoa; phylum Arthropoda; class Malacostraca; order Decapoda; family Palaemonidae; genus Macrobrachium; species Macrobrachium nipponense. The sequence goes on along the minus strand of NC_087209.1, from coordinate 690,319 downwards.
TTCTTCTTGCCGAATTCACACGACATAACCGCCCCGATCCGGTTTCACGAGTGCGTTCAAAGTCAGCTGGACCGGTTCTCTGGCCCGGGGTGGGGTGTGGGTATGTGTAGACCGGTAGTGGACCGTCTTTCGAAACGGTTACGGGAAAGGAGAGAGAGAGAGAGAGAGAGAGAGGAGGCGGTAGAATCCCAAGCCATTAGGCGGAAACCAGTTTTTTTGAAACCCATTTTTTTTTTTCTTTTTTTTTTTTTTAAGATTTATGAGTTCCTTGCCGGTTTTGGTCTACAAAAAATATAAATGATTATTAATTTATATATATATAGTATATATATATATATATACATATATATATATATATATATATATATATATATATATATAGAGAGAGAGAGAGAGAGGAGAGAGAGAGAGAGAGAGAGAGAGAGACCTTTAAAATATGGTTTGGTTTACTGCAACGTATATCTCACAGAACGAAGTAAATTCTAGACAAAGAAATATCTACCTTCTACAGGTATATCTTCATGGTAGATCTGAATACGTACAGGCTACAAGATATCACATAAGGCAAACTTGATGATAACAGGAACAATGAAATATTGCAAGCTGTTCCAAGAAGCATTAGGTCTGCAGAGCTGATCATGAATAAATAAGCGGTTTGGCTTATGCTGACTAACTGACCATCATGAGTCGTATATAATTTGATGTTTTCATAAATAAACATGAAATGTTAAAACGTTCGAAACTGCTATTTTATTTAATAATATTCGAGATAGGAGTATTTTATCCAAGGAATATATTTGCAACGAAAATACCCAAACAGAGAGAGAGAGAGAGAGAGAGAGAGAGAGAGAGAGAGAGAGAGAGAGAGAGAGAGAGATTCACAAAATGAAAGTGAATGATTTTTCATACATATTTTAGTCTGTGTCCCTATCATAAACATTATCGATCATGCCTCATGTAAGTAAGTTTCAACTGACATTGTTTATTGCAAGTGCATGTAGCATCACCACCAGACGACTTACAACGAAAATATCGAAAGAATTTATCTGTGCGTAGGGACACCCTGATTTAGTCCGTCAATAAATGGCAACCCTGTATTTCCATGGCCCCAACCAGGCTTGCCACGGTATTAATCCGATAGCAAATTCCCGAGATGTATCTATAGTAGATTCACATCAACCGTGCATCTGATGAATATGACGGTCCCTCCCGACGCTCCTGATTAGCTGTAGATAAGCCAATGACAGGGCTGGAGACTCTCAGTCTCTCTCTCTCCTGAGGGATACTTTTGAAAGGAGAGGTGGAACATAGATCCTACCCATGTGAACTCTCTCGAGAGACTGAGAATTTCCCGCTCTGTGATTGGCTTATCAACAGCCTATCAGGAGCGTCGTAAGGGACTGGCCTAGACATCAGATGGACCAAGATGGAATATGTTATTCCATCTTGAGATGGACGGTTGATGTAATCTACCGTAGCATCTCGGAGATGACGCGTAGGTGGATACAAGGGGTGGATGGATACATACCGGGTTCATACCGCTTACCACTTTTTGTCCAATCGAGAGCGAAAAGACAATGGCGCATTCCTGCGCATGCGCCTGCATCTTTATTAATCCCTAACAATAGGTAACGATCAAGTTAAGAGAATACCCACATAACTTAGTTGAGTCCTTGAGGTTCCTCTGATATTTGGGAGACATTCTTGTTGCTACCCGACTTTTTCCAGCATGAAAAAGGACATGAAGTGTTTGCAGTAATTATGGAATGGAATGCAGAGTTGGGCCAAAGGCCAAGCGCTGGGACCTACGAGGTCATTCAGCGCTGGAAGGGAAAATGAGAAGGTTACTAAGGGGTAACCGAGGAAAACCTCATAGCATTTGCACTACGAAACAATCGTTAGGAGAGGGTGGCTAGCAAGATGGAAGAAAGGTAATATGAATGGAGGTACAGTAAAAGGAATGGAAAGGGTTGAAACTAGGGGGCGAAGGGACGCTACAAAGACCCTTCAGTGATACCTACAGTGCACCGAATGAGGTGCACTGACGGCACTAACCCCCTACGGATTAGAGTGATTAAGTACAGGAAATGATAGACAGACGGGGCCGTACTTTGGCTGAAAGCTAATTATGCATTATGTATTCTACAGCCAGTACTCAGTCTCATATAACTACGTTGTATTATATAGAGTAATTAATTACAGTAATTAAACAGACACTAAGAACGCCACAAGGAATAAAGTTCTGAAATGATAGAATAAGCAACATAAAATCTTAAACAAAATTATTTAAAGTGAATACTTTCCTATAATATAAATTATACTTCTAAATATAACCAAAAGTAAAACTAATAATTCACTCCTACTTCATATAACGACGCGACCAATCATTTTACATAAATCTTTTTAAAAAAAAACTAGGAAGAAATTTCACGTCAGCAAATAATTGTAAATGCCATTTCGTACTAACAACTACAACAGATTATTTCTCTCTCTCTCTCTCTCTTTCTCCTCACTTTGATATGACCACGCGCTGGCTAGTCCGTACATGCGCTGCTTGTATTAACTACGGGTGGGAATGTTCCAGTCTTCACCTGTTTATTGTAATCGGCAATGTTAATAAGCCAGACTCAATGAGTCATGTGATACGGAACCTGATCTAAGGCGTAACTGCAGTAGTAGTAGTAGTAGAAGTCGGGATTTGCCTTAGGAACGGCTCCAAATGCTATAATGACATGCTCCTCGCGCGAATCGTTTGAATGCCAGGTGTTTTGACGTGTTCCTAATTGGGGTTGGTCTTGATTACGGTATGAAAGGTGTGTTAAACTCATTTCGAGCATCTTTAAATAAGGAATCACACTATGAAAGGTATGTTAAACCTGTCTTGATATCAGGGTTCAGTTAAGTAAGGAATGACCTCATGAAAGGTTTGTTAAACTCATCTCATCTTAAGCTCAAGTGAGCAACAAATCACATTATGATACGTAACTTATAATATTGAGCTATATTCAGTTAGAAATCACATTATGAAAGGTCTGGTAAACTCATCTTGAGCTCAATTAAGTAAGAAATCATATCATGAAAGGTAAACTAATTAAGAAATTACAATATGAAAGCTATGTTAAACTCCTCTTCAGCTCAATTAAGAAATCACACAATGAAGAATCTTTTAAGCTTATTTTGAACTCAATTAAGTAAGAAATCACATATGAAAGGTAAACTTATCTTAAGCTCAATTGAGGAAGAAATCATATTATGAAAAGTAAACTTATCTTGAGCTCAATTAAGTAATAACTAATAACTTATCCTATGAAAGTTATACTAACCTTATCTTCAGTTCAATTAAGTTAGGAAAGCATTCTTTCCAAATATTTTGAATTATGTGAATAAAAATCCTCCGAAAATCTCCGAACCGCGAGACTCAACTTTTCGAATCGGCAGCCAGGTAAAGAACGGCGGTTTTCCCATCGGGTTTAATGCCTTTCCGTAATTGAATTTGTGGACTCCTTTTCCACATTCGAAAACGGCGCGCCGGAGATAATGACTCCCCTCTGGAATACCCTCTTTAATAATGAAGTCGGAAGCAGTGATGCCAACCCCTCTAACCTGACACCTGCTACAGGAGACGAGAAATTACCCTACATAACTGAAAGTGACCCAACATTCTGTGGCTATGATAATAAATAAATCTTTAGATTATGTTTATGTGCAATATCATGAATACTAAGACCATATTGATTTAAACCTACCTTGTTACAATTACCCAACACTTGAAAATATTGCCCTGCTGTCTTAAGATTTCGCCCATAATACCCTACGCGTAGGGCAATTACCTTACAGTTGGCAACACTGGTCGGAAGTCGGTCGGAGGGTAAATCGGTTTCGAATTGGCTGCTCTCGCGCATGCGCGGAGGGGGATGTGTTTGTTGGGGGGGGGGGGGGGGGCGGTGGAATGGTTTGTTGAAAATCACTCTATCAACGTTAATGATTACGATTGTGGTGGTGATGGTTTTGGATGACATTAATGATGACGAATGTAGAGCTTGAAATTATAGTTCTCTCTCTCTCTCTCTCTCTCTCTCTCTATATTCTCTCTCTCGATAACTCGCAGAGCTTGAAATTATAGTTCTCTCTCTCTCTCTATATATATATATCTCTCTCTCGATAACTCGCAGAGCTTGAAATTATAGTTCTCTCTCTCTCTCTCTTTCCAGATTAATCAGGAGAAACAGCAGCGAAAAGTCCTAATTGTTATACTATAAAAAAAATCAAACAAGATTTAGCTCGTATCCGCAAACCGCAATCTCTCCTAATGAATAAAACAGAACAGGCGACATACAGCCTCAAGCAAACTCAAACAGCTGATGCCAAGTCGCCTCATTTGATTAAAATACAGACGACGAACAAATAACCACAAAGAAGCGGTTCACTTTCAAGTTCAAAGTGCCAAGGTAAAGAATACTCAAAATGGATCACGCGACGCAAGGTATATACATTGATCTCGCGATGGCAATACTACCCAGCCTTCGTACATACATATTCATATGCGTAAGAAAGTGTGAATTAGCGAATATGAATGATTGAACCTACTACTTCGTCACTGAGAAGCATGAGAGAGAGAGAGAGAGAGAGAGAGAGAGAGAGAGAGAGAGATTCTTTATGTAATTCATATTCTTGTATCGTGCGCATACATTTACAACATGCATACAGACAGGCGTACGCACGCACACACGCGTCCACACGCATACGTTTGTCTGTACGTATGCATACGGTGCAAGAGTACAAGTTACATACAAATAAGATCGCAAAACTCTCTCTCTCTCTCTCTCTCTCTCTCTCATATGATTCTGAGTTGAATGACTCGGCTCCATCATTCATAATTTTCGTAAGTTTATGAACATGTATGTATGAACCCTGCTAACATTATAGTATATATATATATATATTCTATATATATATATATATATATATATATATATATACGTATATGTATAAACGATATATATATATATATATGTATATATATATATATATATATATATATTGTTATTAGCACGCAGCGGATTATAATGAGTGATCATTATAACTGGTATATTGATGAGAATTCTGTTGAATTATTGTTGATATGTTACTGTTGTTAGTTTTGTATAAATTGCTATAGCATTTCCGTCTTATTAGGAATTTGAACTCTGATGCATTAAAACGCAATATTATTAAATTATTAGTATTATTATTATTATTATTATTATTATTATTATTATACTTATTACTTGATTATTATTATTATTGTTGTTGTTGTTGTTGTTGTTAATTATTATTATAAATTTAAAGCCCCATTGTATTAAAGAAAACTGCATTATTATTACTACTTATATAATATATATATATATATATATATATATATATATATATATATATATATATATAATATATGTGTATATAGATATATACATACATACTACAAGAGCGCTCGCGCGCACCTGGGCATCCACCTACGTGTACCTCGGGATCACATGGCTGTCTCTCTCTCTCTCTCTCTCTCTCTCTCTCTCTCTCTCTCACCTTCAGCCCACTTTCACTCTGTCTGTCAAGATTTCTGTGGGCCATCTGATACTCGTCCCCGATTGTGTATCGTCTCTTGAACCTCAGTTATCGGGTCCGATTACTTAATGCCTGTCATTTGTTTTATTTTGTTGGGTTTAAATTTATTTGTTTATGATGATTGTGCTTTGTTTTTTTTTTTTTATATTTTTCGTTACGTGTTATAAGGGAAGGTTCTTTTTTTTTTATTCCCCCCCCAAAAGTGGATTTGTTTTTGAATTGACTTTTGCCTGATAATAATAATAAGAATAATAATAATAAATAATAATAATAATAATAAATAAAATAATAATAATAATAATAATAATAATAATAAAATAATGCGTTTCTTTAATACGATGAGGCTTAAATTCATAAAAACAATTAAAATGATAACAATTATAATAGTTCAAACTCTTAATAAGACGACAATGATATGGCAATTCACACAAACTAATAGTAACGTATCAACAATAATTCAACAGAATTCTCATTACTATACCAATTATAATAATCAATCATTATAATCCACTGCGTGCTAATAACAGTTTAACAAGCTATAACAACAACAACAACAACACTAATCACAATTTCCTCTCGCGAAAATGGAAGAAAATTTAATCTCATTATCTCGATCAGGATAAGCAACACAATGAGTCAACCTTGACTCGTAAAACTGCAAACGCATCTGGAACCTCAGCTGAGGATTACTCTGGCTGGTACCAGGTCGTTTTTACTTCTCTCTCTCTCTCTTTCTCTCTGGGAACCCCATTCTCGTGAATGTGACCTTCGCCTACTACTCTCTCACATTCCATTCAAACTTTTTTTAAACAGTGGGTCTTGTTGGAATAATGATATTAAGTTGTAGGCTCCAAAATGAATTTGGGGACATGGTGTTCCTGTCTTATAGAAGAGCAGTATTTTCTAATATATTATTGTAAGATGGTGATCTTAAAATGATCTAAATAGCGGTAAGTCATTTTGACTTTGCAAGAGTCAACTGATTAGATTTCCGTGGCTTCATCCATCATCTCTCCAGCTATAAAGATATCGAACAACCACTGAGATTTAACAAGCTTTAGTCTCAGACCAACTTAAGTATCAAACCAGTCGCTCTCCCACTTACATATAGCTAAAACACGCTTCACTTCCATCGTAAAACTTTAGATTTATTTCAATAACTTGAATTCTGTACCATATAATGATCCATCCTTCACACGGAATAGTCAACTATTCTATAATATGTTGACCTATACACTTCTTGTCTAAACCCACACTGCTCTTCCAATATCAACCCTTCTGTCATCTTACTCGCTTTCTCTATCAAATCCTACTATACGCCACATGTGGTATACTAAAAGCGGTATTATCCCTCTATACTTCTTATGGGCGCCTCTGTCACCTTTAACCTTATAGAGAGAAAAAATGATTTCTTTTCGCCTATACCTATATATATATATTATATATATATATATATATATATACTTTATATATATAATAAAGCAATGGGTGTGTGTGCATAAAATGCCATGCCAACATCCACTCAGCAGTGTACATCACAAAGAGCCAAATTCTTTCTACAAGCAACTAAGTTTTTTAGCTTAGCAATTTGAAGGTGATCAGCTCCGTTGTAAAAACCAGTTTTACTGCCAGTGCTTGTGTTGTGTCTCTGTTTATAGTCAAGCCTGCTTTTGGGGGGATGTAAAACGGAGTTCGGTTGGCAAATAATGATCCCTTAACGAGTGTGTATTATGTATAAACATACATAATACACACGTATATATACATACATGAATGAACTTTGTATCACATCACCGAGATTCTTATACAAGCATTAACTTACAAATGTCGTTTAATATCCAATTCCCTCTATGTCAAAAATATATATATATATATATAATATATATATATATATATATATATATATATATATATATAAACACGAGAACTCACGACGTTCAGCAGTTCGATCCCACGAGACGACGAAGTTCTTATCAACTAAAAAAATTCCCCTTCGGTTTACATCTATATAGATATATTCAACATATTATTTCCAATGTAAAGCGAATTGGATATTAAACGACGTTTGTACCTTAATGTTCTCTGTCTGTCTGTCTGTCTCTCTCTCACTCTATATATATTTATGAACTTCACCAAGCGAATTCATAGTTAAACACGGAATGAGTAATCTATTATTTTGATGTACAGTCAAGGCTTTCTCTAGATACTCGATGTGTCGCCGGTTTTTATAATTTAATAGATAAAAATCGAGAAATTTTGGCGGCTTTAATATCTCGATATATTATGAAGAATCCAATGAAGAGTGGAATTCTCACGATAAACATCAAAACGTATAAAGAAAGTAGAGAAAGCTTACAACAGCTTGCTCAGCTCTCATCAATGTGGAAGCTTGTGCAAAGAGAACTGTTCCAGCATGATTGTGTCGCAAAGAACTGTCAAACTTAAATAGTCAAAACTGCGTTTGTTTGTCTGGTGTTTTTACGTTGCATGGAACCAGTGGTTATTCAGCAACGGGACCAACGGCTTTACGTGAATTCCGAACCACGTCGAGAGTGAACTTTATCACCAGAAATACACAATCTCTAACCCCTCAATGGGATGCCCGAGAATCGAACTCGCGGCCACCGAGGTGGCAGGTCAAGACCATACCGATCACGCCACTGAGGCGCTTTGTGTTTATTTTTAAATTTCTGCCTTTTTGTGGAGGTTTTCACGTAGATAATGGGAGAAGAACAAACTATAGCTGATTCACCTAAGTCAGATTCTTGGGTAAAGAGCTCTATGCCTATGAGACGTTTATTTGGCGGCCTCTGATTGGCTGGTATACCAGGAGGTATATATAGGCAGTCGGTCAGTGTCTTATTTATATATATATATATATATATATATATATAATATATATATATTATATATATATATATATATATATATTATATATATTTATATGTTTATACGGAACACTAGGCTGTACTTTGTGTTGTATCATTTCAAGTGCTTTGCGCTCTTTCAGAGTCTAGCACCGCAAAAATGGAATTGATGGGCAAAGTTCTGAAGTGAAATTGATAACGCTACAGTCACTAGCCATAACTATTTGATTCTTTTCCCAATATACATGGATTTTTTATGTTAAATTTAGCCATAGTTGAAAAATAATCGTAATTTCTTAATATTTTTCTCAAGAAGTTTTAATTGTCTATTTAATTTTGATAGTAAAACACAAATCTTCGACAAATGAGACTGAAAAAGCGAGAGAGAAAGAGAAAGAGTGGTGAGTGACGAAAGCAAAAGCTTCACTGATCCGAATCCCAGGTGGTGTCCCCTGTGCCAGGTAAGCGAGTGTATGTAAAAGTCTTCCCAGAATCCAGATGGATGATCCGCAACATAAGACAGATTCTTCATTTTCTCTTCTCATATCACACAAATCTAAAATCTGAAAGCACCAGCATTTTCAAGGGGAATTTATTGTATGAAAACAAAATTTTACACCATCTTGATTGCGTGAATGATGCAAAATCCGGTGATAAGTAAAAACAAGTAAAAAGAATTAAATGTTCCCCTCTTCACTTTTGCTCGTTGTAATTCCTTTCAGGTAATCATGATTTAGTTGTACAATTAAAACCGAGTCGTTTTGTATAACCGAAACTTTCCTATCTTGTGCAAAACGTGAGATAAATGAAGAAATAAAAAGATATTGCCAGTGTTCAAAGCTGCAGACGAAAATGCGAGACGCTGATCGAGCGCCTAAACCTCCAGAGCGGCTCACCAGCCAATCAGAGGCCGCCAAACAAACGTCTCGTAGGAATAGGGCTCAACAAGAATCTACCTTAAGTGAATCAGCTATACCTGCAGCTATCTGTTTAGCTTTTACTATAAAATGGAAAAATATTGTGAAATTCACTTTTTTTTTATTATTTATTTTACTTAAGCTCTCTCTGTCTTCCTACTGTTCATCCTTGTTCCAGTTCTCCTTGAATATTACCGTATTCCGTCTTAACACATGAACCTGATCTCGTGTATTTAAGTTTATTGTTAGTCATTCGATATCGTCATCTTTCCGTTGCTTCTCTTTGTTCTGAATTGTACGTTCCTTATTCCACAGAAGCTGCATTTTCGAGTTGTTAGCCTTTATCAATTCTTGCTTACCTCTGATTATTCTAAAATACATTTATTTAACCTTTTTGTAGTAAATTACTCACTAACCTCGACCTAAGTCACCTAACCGTCAAGAAAATCTATGGCAAACTTTATCGTCCAGGAACCTGTACAAAGGAGACCCATTTTTTCCCTCTGACTGTATCTAGAAAGATTATTGCAATTCCGTATCTATTTTCAAGCACGTAATCACAAACTTCATAGTGCCAGGACCTGTAGAAAATAGAAAACCATTTTACCACCGACTGTATCTAGAAAGAATCTCACAGTCCTGTCCCTGTATCCACCTGTAATTACTTTCAAGAAACTTTAAGGCATATTTTATAGTATGCGATTCTGTGCGAAGAACGATTTTCCCGTTGACTGAATCCAGAACCTACATCGTGTGAGCATCGGTACGAAGATAAGAACCGATTTCCCACTGACTGTATTTGAGGAAATCTTGCAATTCTGTCCCTGTATCCGCCTGTATTTTTTGTCCCTGTAACCGCCTACATCCTTCCCTCTCATTCCTACTGTATTAGATTTGCTTTTTCATTTTATTTTTTAGCTGCTACATTTTTTTAGCCGCTACATTGTTTACAGCCGTTTTTTTTTTAGCCGCTGAATCTTTTTTAGACGCTACATTTTTCTAGCCGTTATTTTTTTTTAATCCGCTATATTATTTCTTAGCTACAACTTTTTTTAGCCGCTACATTTTTTAAGCCGCTAAATTTTTTTAGCCGCTATTTTTTTTTTTTTTTTCCAGCCGGCACCTTTAGTCGACACAGCTTCCAATCAGAACTATAGCATATTCTAGAAGCAACGAAACTGCCCAGCTACCAAAGTGTCTGCTGGATGGTGACCAATATCTCCTCCCAAATGGATCCTCTGCACTTTCCTTTTCTTTAAAATGGCGAGACAGATATTCTTTACCATTGTCTTCGTCTAGGTCAAGGTCACACTGTCATCCACTTTCTCTTTCTTTGTTTTTTATTTGTTTATTTACTTATTTATTTATTTATTTTTGGTAGATGCGAGTAGGGGATATTCGGTTGTAATGAGACAGATTGGCATTGTAAATATTATAATTGTTGTTATAATGATGATATTAATAATAGTTCTCTACTACAATTGTTTCATTCTTTTGATGTCAAAATAAAATTTACCTTCTCAAGAACGACACCTAAATAAAAAATTAAATATGAAATAAATAGAAAATAATTGAATTAATAAAAAAATCCACTAAATAAACTGAAATAAATAAAAAATATAAATAAATAAGTAAATATATATAAATACATAAATAAATAGATAAGTAAATATATATATTCATAAATAAATAAATAGACAAGTAAATATACGTATATATTTATAAATAAATAAATAAATAAAAAGAATTCCAATTGTCTATTCTTATTCCGATGAATTGTTCTCTCTCTCTCTCTCTCTCTCTCTCTCTCTCTCTCTCTCTCTCTCTCTCTCTCTCTCTCTCTGGTGAAAAGAATAGAATACATACAATTTAGGCTGAAGGCCAATCGCTGGGATCTATGAGGTCATTCAGCGCTGAAAGGGAAACTGAGAGTAAAAGGTTTGAAAGGTGTAACAGGAGGAAAACCTCAAAGCAGCTGCAGTGTGAAACAGTTGTTAGGAGAGAGTTACGGAAAGTAAGATGGAAGAGAGGGAATATGAACGGAGGTACAGTAAAAAGAATGAAAGTAGTTGCAGCTAAGAGCCGAAAGGACGCTGCAAAGAGCGTTTTTTTAAGTCATGTCTACAGTGCGCAGCGCGTGTGGTGCACTATAACGGTGCTAGGCAACCCCCCTACGGAATCTCTTGCTCACTCTGTCTCACTGTCTCTGTCTGTCTGTCTGCCTCTACTCTCTCTCTCTCTCTCTGACGGCACTAGCCGCGCCCACCCCCTACGGGATCTCTCTCTCTCTCTCTCTCTCTCTCTCTCCGTCTCGACGTGATGACGTCACGCGGGCATCTGTGATGTGTCCATTCATTTCATTGGTGGACTCCTGCATATCATTATAATAATATTATAATAATAATGCGAGCTCCCAAGATTCTAAAACCTTGAGGAGAGAGTTTAAGCTGTCCTCAGGAGTCAGAAACCTAACTTTTTTTCCCATTTTCTTTTTTGTTTTTTTTATATACATATAATTCTTCATTCTCATCCTCGTTTTCTGTTTTTCATTTCCTCTAAGACTGAGCTACTTAAGGGTAAAAGTCTCCCCGCCCCCCTCGGCCTTTGTAATGGTAAAAAAAAATTCGCAAAAACAAATAAAAGTTAGATTTGAAGATTTGAATCGAAATATCCATCTATATTAGTTAACGACGGCATGAAAATAACTCGACATACATAATGATCGTAATCAGTTCATTTATCAGAATCAATGCATCGCAAATAATATATATTTAAAATATAATAAATGCATTTATCTTAATGCAATGTATCTTAAAAATATATCTAAAATAAATACATTTATGTTAATTCAATGCATCATAAAAAATATATTTAAAATAAATACATTTATCTTAATGGAATGTATCATAGAATATATTTAAAATAAATACATTTATCTTAACGCATGTACTTGTCATAACAAATGTTTACTACACCCACAATGATTTATCCAAAAAAATGAAGTAAACTAAATTTCAAATTCCGTTTCTTGATCAACATAAACAACATAATTGCAATTAAAAGAATAAATTACATGGGCACAATGAAAACGATTAAAGTGTATCTGATCACTAATAAACCGACAGAAAAAGGAAAAAAAAATCACAAACAAACAAAAACATTACCCTCCGTCATCTCATTTATTTGTTTGTTTCATATGCAGAGCGTATGCAAATCAGCGCTCATCTCTCCCTAGGCCTAGTTGACGAACTGGCTAAAAGCAGTCATTTTCCCTCTAATTCCGTATTTTCACGCCTAACAACACACACAAAGACGCGGCAAAGAGAGAGACACAAAGAAACGGCAAAGAAAGACAAAAGGACGGTGCAGTAAAATCCTCGCACCTCGTTACTATTAACATAATCCCACCAAGTCCCTCTTTTGAAACGCATGCTAATGTCATTGGCGGCCATTTTTGGTTTGCGGTAGGGTGAGACTATTGTATTCTGAGCCAATCCCTCATACGCCGGATGTGCATCTATTTTAACAGGCTCTCTCTCTCTCTCTTTCTCTCTCTCTCTAACACACACACACATTCCAAGGTACAGGGTGTAATGGAATGTTAGGGTTTAATGCTTTTTCATACTAATTTTAGCTTTTTGTTTAGCCGTTAAGAAGATGAGACTATGGTATGAAGTGGATAAACAATACACACGATAAACAGAGTATCGATAACTAGTACTAATCCTGCACTCACTCATCCAAAATTAATAAATAATGGATTAGTATAATTATGCATACGTAGCACAAACACGTATACAAATGGAAGAGCAGAAATAGAATATAGAAAAAAATTATACATATAGGCCTAGGCCTACGTTCAAGACAACAGCGATTTCGGCTGACACTCCGAACAAAAAGGATGGCAGGATTCCTGGAGGCGTCACGTCTGTCATTTCTACAACAACCTTTTATCAAAGGTGCAACGGGCAAAAGGTAAAAGTTAAATAAGACTAACCACCGCTTGATATATCAGAACATACGCGACACCACGTAACGGTCGTGTCTTTTGTTAAATACGTCAGTCGCGATGAGACTATAAGTTCTTATCGACGATTCGGTAAAAGCAAAGTTTATGCAGCCCTTCGTCTGCGGGAGTTTGTTATGAATTCGTACAGATGTCTATCGTGTCTTTTATGGCATTAAAAAGTTGCTATCTGAAGTGACAAGAGAAATACACTCAATATAGAAATTTGGAGCTGCAGGAACTCGATATGAAGTCGATGCTCTGGTTACAAATACTAAAAACGTCTTTGTGTGTGTGTGTGTGTGTGTGTGTGTGTATATATAATATATATATATATATTATATATATATATATATATATTATATATATATATTTGTGTGAAATCCTGTTTTTTAGGGGAGGGTGGGGGAAAGCAACCCCCCTACCCACCTAACCACCTTCGCCCATCGGAGCAAGAACGGAATGAGGCTAAACCGTTTTCCCGCCAATTTACAGTTCGAAAGTTTTTCCCGCTAAAGCCGCATGAGGGCGCTAACTTTTTCAATGGCAATTTCCCCTTCGACGTTGATCAGCGAACTTCTAGCGAACTCAGAGAGAGAGAGAGAGAGAGAGAGAGAGAGAGAGAGAGAGAGAGAGAGAAAGGAAATTGAAAAACCTTAGTCCCATAGGTACTGACGACAATGACGGATCTGATCAATACTTTTTTTTATTCCTATTCACCATCCAGCACAGAATCCCAATCCTATATGTGGAAGTGGTAGTGGAGCAGTTGTAGCGAAGTCTGAGTTTAATCATTTTATAAGAGCTTTTTCATACTACGCTTGGAGAGCAAATTCAATAAAAGGTATTCTAAAATCAAGGCCTTGTCTAAAATATACGTTTAATTGTCATATTTTTTCGATTAAATTTTTGCTACCCTTTTTTAAATTGAACGACTCTAGACTCATTACTTTGGAGTCCACTGGAGAATTTTACGTCTTTATACTTTAGCGTTTGCCGTAATTTGTATCTATTTATTTGTTTGTTTGTTTGTCTGGTGTTTTTACGTTGCATGGAACCAGTGGTTATTCAGCAACGGGACCAACGGCTTTACGTGACTTCCGAACCACGTCGAGAGTGAACTTCTATCACCAGAAATACACATCTCTCACACCTCAGTGGAATGCCCGAGAATCGAACTCCCGGCCATCGAGGTGGCAGGCCAAAACCATAACGATCACACCACTGAGGCGCTTATAAAGCCAAATATTAAATAGAAATATCTATCAAAAAGTCACTGAAATATTATTAATAACGCAAAGACGAAACGACTGATAGACTAATGTCTTTCTGGTACTTCCTTCTAATTCACCTAATGCACTGAACATCCCGTAAGACCTCTTTGCCAACCGGAAGAAAAACCAACGTATGATGTTGCTCGAAGTATCAGGATACATAGAAAATGAATCCAATCAGCACAATGGATCCGATATTGAATTTCTATATAACTCAATGATTTCAATATAACTTGAATATTTCAATAAAACGTATAGATTGCTTTGGCCAGAAGCTGTTACAGGAAGTGTGATCTGCTTTCAAAGCGAAATGATAATTGGAGGAAAGCGCTCTGGATGGGTGTATTAGTAGACAACAGAAGGTCATAGATGGCGCTGTTGTTGGAGAGGAGTTGGAGACAGAGGAAAGGAGCAGAGGCTTGTTGGAACATGGAAGTTGGGCGCACACCATAAGATGTAATGATCGATGGAGCCTGAACAGCCGTAATAGTACTATATAATATAAGTATTATTACTATATTATATAAGTATTATTACTCAAGTATTATTACTTATAGAATATTGTACTATATTATATAAGTATTATTACTTAAGCTTTCTATAACATTCAACAAACAGAAAAACTGTATGAGAAAAAAAACAAAAGAAAAAGATAAACTCAGAGAGAGAAAAAAAAAAAGATAAACAGTCTATAAAATTATAAATTAATGTAAATACACAGATAAATAAACAGGAATATATGTAAATATATACAAAAATATAAGTCAAATTGGTATTTGATTTCTATCACAAACTGGCAAAAATACATTCCTTACTTAAAACAGAGTAAATATATATCCACAGACTAGTTTAAATAGATCCCATTACTTTTTCTGATGCACGGATTCGAGTGTCACGTGACATGCTGAATTTCTCAATATACTTCCATTTCGGAATCCAAGGCTTTCAGTGTAAACCGAAGATACATATATTTAAAAATACTGAAGTAAAGATTCATTGAGGGTATTACAACACTTACATGAATAGTGCGCATGTGTCAAATAGCCTGTTATAAACCTCTTATCAATATTACAATTATTACCGTTCTTAATAAAGGCATTTGTTTGCTTGAATAGGTAATTCTGTGTTTGAGTGACCGAGCTGATATCAAGCGTATAATTATTATTATTATTATTATTATTATTATTATTATTATTATTATTATTAAAAAAAGATGGTGAACTACTGATATGTAATTTCAGCACGCACTGGAGTTGAATCACTCAAAATGACAATGAAAGAAAATTAGACACCCGACAGATGCATTGTGGGTACAGATGGATTATATACCCTTAATTGGAGCTCATGAGGTCAGCGAACGATACGATTAATATTGACACAGGGGCCGACGCTCTCTTCATTACTTACTTGGCAGACTCTCTCTCTCTCTCTCATTAATTTTGAATGAAAAAATATGTTTGTTGGGAATGAATTTGAGATCCCATATGGGCTCTCTCTCTCTCTCTCTCTCTCTCTCTCTCTCTCTCTCTCTCTCTCTCTCGTTAGTTTTAAATAAGAAAAATATTTTGATAGGGAATGAATCTAGCTTTCATATAAATCAATCTTATAGGTTCTCTCTCTCTCTCTCTCTCTCTCTCTCTCTCTCTCTCCATAAGGGCCATTTCCATCGACTTTACAAGAGAATATCGACCATATTAATGGTGGCGTGGATCTGGTTTTTGATCTGGTAGAAGACCTCTCTCTCTCTCAAGCAGTGGCTAATAGAGGATGCATTCTAAGACGCTTTTCTAGACCGGGACCCGCAAAAATAAAAAAGAATGTTGGTGGGGTGTTCTGAATGAACAAGATACCGGGTTAACCTTGAACGAAGTGAGAACTCTTCCCCTTCTCAAAGGAAGAAGGGTTATCAGTCAAGAAAAATGAAAGCTGAAACATAATTCCACAGCTTAGCAGCAAAAAAAAAGGAAGACGCCGCCACATGAGTAATATTTATCATCCACATTTTATCACCTTCGCATTTTTTAGCAAAAAAATCCGCAGAGGAATGGTTTCTAAAATGGACGCTAGGATAAAAAATTAAATACCGAATGCCTTGTTAAGCCACTCTCTCATGAGCCATATTACATAAAATGTAGGATACGATACCACTTTTAAAAAAAATATCTCTGGTTTCCGCTGTCGTACGATTAAGGCGGCCTTATGCCAGCGCTGATTCCTCCCCTTATGAACACAACTCACAGCCATGCTATTTTCGTAATATAAGCAAGGAATAAATTTGATTTAAAAGCACTGGATAAAAGCAAACTGACAGGAGAGAGAGAGAGAGAGAGAGAGAGAGAGAGAGAGAGAGAGAGAGAGAGAGGAGTTGAATATCGGAGACAATAGCTAAATATCACAATCAGGGGAGACACCGAATACTGAGGGCGAAGGTGTACCACCCTGCGGGAGCTCTCGAAAGTCCGCTTCGACCTTGAACTGCAAAAAAAAAAAAAAAAAAAAAAAAAAAAAAAAAAAAAAAAAAAACACAAAAAAAAAAAAAAAAAAAAAAAAAAAAAAAAATACATAATATCACGTTCACGGCTATTCGCTGATACGAACATAGTGGCATTTGGACGGAAGACGTCACGAAATGCGAATACAGAAATAGCTAGGTGGTATAGTGCATGTCAAGGTAAAATGAATTTCTGTCATATATACGGGTGACGTCAAATGTTCCCTTGGCGTAGTGTGATTTACTACAACATTAACTACCAAAACATCTACAATTTTCACTATATACGTGAGAGGACTTTTAAAAAAACAACCTACTTAAGCGTTCAGCGACTTTTATACGTGCTTTCAAGCATAAACACAAAATGTGCAGTCCTACGAAGGAAGGAATGTCAACAAAGTATAAACAAGATGAAGACGCTCTCTGAAATTGAATTCTTTCTCAGAAGATATGCGAGCCACCTCGCATTGAATGCTGCCTTTTTTTTTTTTTTTTTTTTTTTTTTGCTGTTCATAACAAAATAAGAATTTCAATCTTTGGTAAATGGTGAAAACAATAGGACACTTTTACAAATATCCGAAATATAGTTCAACTACATGTAAGTAATTTCTTCTCCTCCTTCTCTCTCATCTCTCTTCCTCTCTCTCTCCTCTCTCTCCTCTCATATATAGATATTTATTAGCATATATAATTATTATACATATATTTATATATAGTTATATATAATATATAGATACAGAAGACATACATATATTATATTTAAATCATTATATTTATTCTGACATTTTGATAAGATATACGTACTTCACAAGTGTAAAATTAAAACCTCCTTGGTACTTGCCTAGGGGCCTTTCTCACTCTCCTCTCTCTCTCGTCTGCTCCTCCTCTCTCTCTCCGTCTCCTCTCTCCGTCTTCTTTCTCTCTCTCCGTCCTCTCTCCTCCTCTCCCTTCTTCGCATCTTAAGAGAGCCAACATCTTTCCCCAAAAACGTTGTTTTCGTCTTCTGGGGAGATCTGTGGTCATGTCAAAGAATATATTAAGAATGTATCTCAAGGGTCCGCGGAATATTTTTTTGGTCAGAATCTTAAACTATTTTTTAATCCCATGGGTGGCTCGGGGGCTTCTCTCTCGCTCTCTCCTCTCTCACGTTCTCTCCTCGTCCATCTCTCTCTCGCTCGTTCTCTCTCTCTTCTTCTCGTCCGCCTGGTATTCTCCTGCAAAGTAATCTGTTTTCTTTATCGTTTATTCGTCCACTAGAATTCTATTACAAAGTAGTTTTTATACAGAGGCCGATGGAAGGGGAAAAAAGTGATACTGAGAAATTGACAGGAAATAATCGTCCATTCTAAATCTGATTTTCCGTGTTCTAAGTTAGACCTTTCAAGTTCATTCTTCTTTCCCATTTCCTTGCAAAAATGAAGCCTTCATAAAAAATGAAGGCCTGGTTTCGTGTCTGTCTTTCCTCTGTTCTAAACGTTGCAATTCTGAGGAGAGAAAGATGAGATTGAATTATAATTCGATTGAGCCAATTAGTGAGAGAGGGAGAGAGGAGAGAGAAGAGAGAGAGGAGATGAGAGGAGAGAGAGAGAGAGGAGAGAGGGGGGGGGGGGGGAGAGAGATGCTTTTACATGCAGGTAAGTACACCCC
Organism: Macrobrachium nipponense; assembly: GCF_015104395.2. Classification (NCBI taxonomy): domain Eukaryota; kingdom Metazoa; phylum Arthropoda; class Malacostraca; order Decapoda; family Palaemonidae; genus Macrobrachium; species Macrobrachium nipponense. The sequence continues at coordinate 671,519 of NC_087209.1, read as the reverse complement.
TGTCTACACAGCACCAAGGTATGCCACCTTGGGTCCCCTGTATGCCTTCCTATAAAGACTAAGGGATTCTGTGGGATGGCGGGATCATAATAAAAGTCCCCAGGGCGGACAAAAATACAGATCCTTCCCTTAATCCGGTTAAAGCTGACGGCAGCCATTGTTCATCCAGCCCTCCGATGATGGTCTGGTTGGAATGGTTTCATTTTTCTCAGTTTTCTTACTGTTTCTCGACGGAGAGAGAGAGAGAGAGAGAGAGAGAGAGAGATGAGAGAGAGATAGAGAGAGAGAGAGAGAATCCCGATAGTATTTTTTTCATAGAATAGTACTTATGATACGTTGACTTTTTTTTTTTTTTTTTTTTTTGAGAGAGAGAGAGAGAGAGAGAGAGAGAGAGAGAGAGAGAGAGAGAGAGAGAGAGATCCATTAAACATTTTTCCATAGAATAGTACTTATGATAAGTTGTCTTTTTTGAGAGAGAGAACTCCTTTATATAATAATAATAATAATAATAATAATAATAATAATAATAATAATAATAATAAATCAACTTCGACATAAATAGACTTCGTGATAAAAATATAATTATCTTTCGCCTTTTTCCATTACAGAAGCAAAAAGGTCACACAGACAGTGTGCCCTGACACGCTCGACGTGACTGCACGTGGCGGCAAAAGCTTTTAGAATCCAGTAACCATTACCCAGGTGGCGTTGATAAAAAAAAAAAAAAAGAAAAAAAAAAAAAAAATTCGCGTGACGATGACAGGTCTTTTATTGTCAGATTAATCCAGCGTCATTATCGTGCAATCAGCAGACTGTCCGGTGGATGTAATGGACGCTGAAATTTATTAGAAATAAATGGAACGTATCGACTTTTTAGTTTCTGCAAAAGACAACTATTGAAGGGCTTAATATGTCCGTCCGCGCTTCTTTCTGAGGCTAGAGGGCTGCAAATTGGTATGTTGATCATCCACCCTCCAATCATCAAATATACCAAATTGCAGCCTTCTAGCCTCAGTGGTTTTTATTTTAATTAAGGCTAAAGTTAGCCATAATCGTGCTTCTGACAACGGCATAGGATAGGCCACCACCAATTTCATTATGCCGAGACCACCGAAAGGTAGATCTATTTTCGGTGGCTTGATTATACGATGTAGCGGCTGTACAGGAAAGTAGATTCTCTTTTTTACTTTCTGGAAGATCATTCTGGTTACCAAAGTATTAATAGTATTATTATCATTAGCCATGCTGCAAAGTAAGATGCTAAAGCAGAATGCTTTACAAAGCCAATAGCCCCGGTAGGAAAAGAATCCCGTACGAAAAGAATGATATCTCGTAAAAAATAAACCGTGAAAGACAAATAAAGATAAAATTCCGACCAGTGATGTCTCGGTGAGATATGGCAAGAAACACGGCACTTGCGCATGCGCCGGTGTTCCATCACATCTGGGAGTTCAAACCGCGAGTTAGCACTACTATGGAAGGCTCTAAGCATAATTTACCCAATAAACAAAATAAACCAACGCTGTTTTACGTTTAGATTCTAAACAAGATAAAAAAATGTTTTGGGATTCCAAAGCTTCCACGAGCAGTGGAGTTGATTATTGTTGTGATGGAAGTGAAAATGAAGTAAAGTTAGGCCTAATCTGATGAAGGCTACGACTTGAATAAAGCCGTAACTATTATGGTAGCGTTCGCTTTTTTCAGGGCTTTGGATGTGCGTTTGTTTGGCAGTGGAACATAAATATTTAGAATAAGGTATGTAATACACTAAAGAATGTTTTACATGTCTTGATATACACTGCACGTTAAATCATAATTCAGATGAGAATACAGTAAGTCTAGTGGCTGTGTGCTTAAAGGAGTCCCAGACGCATATGTGTGTGTATTTACTGTGTGTGTAAGTACCAAATATAACTGTACAACCTGGCAGGTTAAAACTCTGAAGCTAAGTGATATGGTTAATAGACTGGTTTCAACACACACACACACACACAACAGTAGTCCAACGGACCACTTGTCAACTGCTACCAGCTAGACCAACCCCCGACTGACGCAGATAGAATTGCTATATAAAGATCTTACAAAAGCAATCGTCCTTGGTACTGCACGTCCAGGTTCGGACCAACAATCAAATCTACGTTCGCCCGTTAACAGACAGACAAACAAACAAAAAACAAAAACAAACCAAACAACAAGAGGAAACAACCTTGAGTAGCTTAGCATGTGGGAGACCAGTCTATTTTTTTTATCTATCATTTAAAGATGGTCAGTTTCCAATATACATCAGTTTACAATTATTACGATATTGAATTTGAATTCTCTAGTAACAAAGTCCCTCAAATTGTTTCCAAATACATCATTTAAAGCTTATGCTAAATAAACGCGTTTTCTCTTACTTTTACAAATGGAGACCGGTTTAGTGTAGGGAGGGTGGGGGGAAGGAGGTGGTGTGGGAAATGGAGAGATGAGTGGGTGGGGGAAATGGGTAGTTGTGTGGGAAATGATTATATGTGTTAGTGGGAAATGAAGGTTACCTACAAGCAACTAAGTGAGCGGTCGTGCGAAAAAGTGGAGCCATTATATGGACGGTGGTGGGTGGGGGGGGGGGGGGTGTTGTGTGGTACTACACACGTGACAAATGACTGACGCGCAAAATAATGCGTCAGAAATTGTCTGGAAATCGCATAAGGTTAAGTTAGGACAGATTTATTGACTACGACAAATAAGGGCTTGCGAACAAATGATATGATGGCTGACGAAGAAGTCTGTTCGAGTTACGTATCCAACAGTGAGAGAGAGAGAGAGAGAGAGAGAGGCGGGAAATGAAATGGCAATATCAATCAGTGCTCGCACGTGTCACCGTGAATTTTAAATCCGGCAGCATTCGTCGAAATATGAATCACTGGCACGTCACCTCATGGAGCCACGGCGGCTCAATTTTGTTTACAAACAAGGACGGAGACGCTGAGAGCCGTTGCAACATGCATTGTTACTGCAATTGCAGGCTTGCAGTACGATCTAAACACTGCATTCCGCGATAATCGCTTCCGCTCTGCTGTGGGATCGTTTCCTGCATCGAAGATATATATGGATAACTCGCTTCTTTACTTACTTTCAACGCAATGGTTTGAAAGGAAGAAGAATTCTTGACGCTAAGAAAAAATTATAACTGATATGAAACTTAATTATTTTTGCATCTAAGAACTATTGTGCATTGGTACAGTATATTAATTATCTAATGACAATTTACTTATATATGCATATATATAGACCTATATATATAGGTCTATATTCATATATATGAATATATATAGACCTACATATATAGGTCTATATTCATATAAGTAATTCTCCATTAGATAATTAATATACTGTACCAAACCACAATACATATAAACCTTTATATATGTATATATATAAGTAAATTGTCATTAGATAATTAATTTACTGTACCAATCCACAATAGTTCTTAGATGAAAAAATAATTAAGTTTTATACTATACTTTGTTTTTTTTCATCTGTCCATCCACCTGTGGTGTTTTTGTATGGTAACACTGCGTCCCGGGCTTTAGATAGTTACGCTAATTGTAAGTTTTAGGTAAAGAAAAGGATATCTGGGTGTACATTTGTAACTGAAAAGTGTTTTAATAATTTACTGTATGCGAATTACACCGTTAATATTCGAAATAGGATATCATTATAATCGTTGAATGTAAGCTGAATGTAACTATCTAAAGCCCGGGACGCAGTGTTACCATACAAAAACACCACAGGCGGATGGACAGATGAAGAAAAACAGAGTAAAGTTATTTTTTTTTCTTAGCGTCATTGTACTCGAGAATTCTGCCTCCTTTCAAACCATTGCATTGCAAGTATATATATACATATATTTATGTATGTATGTATATATATATATATATATATATATAATATATATATATATATATATTGGTGGTGTGTGTGTGTGTGTGTGTGTGTGTGTGTGTGTGGCTTCAAAACTGACGAGCCGGCCTCTGTGTAGGTGTATTAAAGCAGTTAACATTCTCGAAGCTTTCTGCGCTGACGGCTTTCATCTCCGATTAGGCTAGTGTAAGTCTAAATGTGGCAATTGGATCGCTGTACAGTGATGCTCAAATCTCATGCGACATGACTCCATAGGATTTCGTTCAAAATTCACTAACTAGCAACCAAACATGCTCCATATTTATCCTTTATTTCAATGCAAAAACGCGAGTATCGCATACGCTAAGCCCTAATATGGTTTCATAAGAGTGAAATCTGTCATATATTTAAAAAAATGTAAGAAAAATGTCACGTGCAGCCAAATTTTCGGAAAAACCTTACGAAAACATTTTTCAAAACTTTTTCGTTCACCCTCAATTGCTGAAGCATTTGACCAAAACGAAGTCGCCCATCAAACCTCAGTTCAAATGTTAAATAAATAAATTCAAAAAATTGTAACATTAATAAATCTCCAAAGCAAACATAAAATTAAAATAGTCCTATTTGATTGTTTTTACCTCAACGCTGAGTAAATGTAAATATGTATATACAAAAAAGTTAGAATGCGCCCACCGATATAAACGTGTGAGGGGAGCACGTGTGACGTATCAGTGTCGGTGCAACAACAACCCACCTGGTATATAAGTAGGTCTACAATTAGTAGCGACCATAAAATTATCTTGAAAAACATTTACTTTATGTAAGTTTAAGGATATTTGGGATTTCTAACATAATTATTTGTTATCTTTTCTTAATATTTCAAAACTGATAGCATACTAGCAAATATTCGCTTATTTGTCAAAGCCAAGATATTATTCCTAGCTTAGGTTTTAGATTTTCTTTACTTTACGCTTAACATTCACATCTCTATATTAACAATTTCTGGCCAGATTGCAAATGAGGTTAACTACACATTCTTGCACTTAAGTTACCTTTGAAAGAATAAATTATACATCAAAGCGAGCATGGACTTTAAGAAAATAATATTTGTAAACCCCAGTTGAAAAACCAAATGTTCCATATGCTTGATATTAATACTTATGATATTTCGATTATAGCCATCTTCTCTATATAACCAAAATCATCATCATCTTTTATTCTCAAATAACAGGTAATCTACAAATAAAAACATTAGTAAAGATTTACCATCTAGAAAAGCTTAGATTATTTTTTTTCTAGGCCTATAAAATCATTTTGCAACACAAAGCAGCTTTAAACACAGCCTGAAACTTCAACATTCAAAAAGAAAACTGGGTTGTAATTCATATTGCTCAAAGAACAGTATCTCTACAAATAAATTCATGAGTAACAGTTACACTCAGATGCCTTAGATTATTTTTTTTTAGGCCTATAAAACATTTTCCAAGGCAGCTTAAACGCAGCCGAAATCTTCAACATTCAAATAAAACTTGTTTTTTTAATTCATATTCCTGCATTGAAATTGTTGTTATGACTGTGAGCTTATTAGGTCTACTGTCATAATGCTGCAGATATGGTTATGTTGACCAGGTCGAGGAGCATTTTAGTCTGCTTTCATTGCTGGCACCGTAACCTACTTTCACCACCCACTTGAACTGAGCAACGTTAAAAGATAAAAAAAAAATCAATTCAAATCACACAAATTAAGAAATTATACCAATGCATTAAAGGATCAGATCTATTTAACCATAAGGAAAATAAGGCTAGCTGTGAATTCACAAACTTTTCGACATGTATGACATTTACAAAATGCCCCAAAAAAAAGAAAAAAAAATAGCTTCTACTTGGCAACATCACGTTGAGTCTGAGAATATGGACGATACAAAAAGAATCATGTCGCATGATTGATTGAGCCCCACTGTACATCGCCTTTTCTCAGAAGCCATCCTCCCTTCCGAGAAACCGCTTAATGTTCCTGAAAAAGATAATGTTTTAAAGAAACATCCACTTTGAAGTCGTTCATTCTAAGGCGTAATCTTACAGACATTATCTGTTTATTTGTGAAATTTTTTATTCATTTTTACCTTTTTTAATCAGTGATCTCATTCTTCTATATTTCCCATTACTTTCGGTTACTTCTTGCTAATAAACACCATATTATTTGGAAGCTTGAATTTCAAATCAGTGGCCGCAGTGAATTTGTCCCATATGAATAGGGTTCATCTTCTGAACATATAAAATAATTAATAATAATAATAATAATAATAATAATAATAAAATAATAGGCCTAACGGAAGTGCCCGGTATCACACGAGCAACAAATCTGGCATTGCTTAATGGCTTGCAACAAAATTTGGAACCGTGTAGCCAATACTTTTCCGTATTGTGTAACTTTGAAGGCGCGCAGGCCCGTTCAAGTGGTCACGAGATCCCTAACACGTGTGACACAGAATTCATCACCAATATGGGAGAATGTTGGTTACCGGGTACGGCTAGAGTTTAGACCTAGCCAATGTGACATCGGATCCTGGTCACCGCCAGCATTCCCAGGACCCAGACGCGATAAGAAGCAAGAGAAAGAAAGGATATAAGAAAATGACTGAGGTTTAACCCACAAGGAGATGTTAGACTCGCCTTCTTAAGACTGAAATGTCATCAGAGCAAGGGAAACCAGATGCGGGAAGATAATACCAGAGTTTGGCAATAAAAAAAAATAGGAAAAAAACTATCGTGGAAACTTGCAATTCGAGGATTACATTGCAATATTAGATCAGCTCTGAGACTTTTTGATCTGGCTTCTGATAAACTACCTACGTCAGTTTAAAATGGAGCCAGAGGTTATCATAGGCGAAAAAAAAGAATATTGTGTCACTTTTCAGAAAAAAACGGCCATACAATGTGATGTATAATGCAATACTGCATCAGAAAATACATTGCAATATTTAGATCAGCTCTGTGGCGTGATCTGGCTTCTGATAAACTACTTCCTACAAAGGCAGTTTAAACTGGAGCCAGAGGTTAGGTCATTTAGCGTGAATATTGCAGTCACTTTTACAGGAAAACGGCATACATGTGATGTATAATGAATGACTGTATCAATAACATTAAACTTCGCGTTTTAAAATAACCTAAAACTAACTAAGAACTCTTTACTTTAACATAACGTAGGCTACATGCATCCATACAATGCCCCGGTGATCTTCCTTCAAGTAATAACAGCACACGGGTCATTCGTGCTGAGCCATTACAATTTAAAGCCGAGAGAGAGAGAGAGAGAGAGAGAGAGAGAGAGAGAGATTCTCTCATCACAAACGACAGAGAACGCTGCCTTCAGGATAGACTCAAAATTACATCTAATCTTCCAGCGAGAAAACAAATGGGGCTCAAAACTCTTTGTTGTGTTTGTCCTTGGCGTTCTTATAAGAAAAGGCATCAGTAGGAGCGAATGTCGGTCACCGGAGATTATCTGGTATCATTCCTGAGGCCAAAGGAAATATTTCATTTTCGTATAATGCGTTATCATCCTGCTAACAAAAGAACACGGAAGGCGACGCCTTCAGCCATGCGAGAGATGAGATCGTGGTGCTTTTTGGCACATACTCTTCTCTCTCTCTCTCTCTCTCTCTCTCTCTCTCTCTCTCTCTCTCTCTCTCTCATTTCTTTCCGAGGCATCTCTGCTAATATGAATGTGGTGCTCTGGTATAGTCTATCTATCTTTATTTGATGAAACAAGATGCTCAGGTATAGCGTATTTCTCTAGATTGTCTATCGGGTGAGACTAGGCTTAAAAGCATTCCCATTAGCTACCCGTTTATCTATCTATCTACTTTTGCTAATACATACATACATACATACATACTACATACTGCATACACCTAAGAGCAAATACACGGAAGCAGAATATCATTCGGTAAAGGCGCGTTTACCCAAAAGAACTAAAACCACTAGGCCTATACTCCTAACTTTAAACAAATTCTTCAAAAAAACATAGGCCAACGGAAGTGGCATTTTAATATCCTTTTCCAGCCAAGAACAGAGGAAAACGAGACGACAGAAAAGGAAGAATATACCTAGTGCAAGAATAAGACACAATGACAACATAAATAGGAAGAGATGGTAATTGTTGAAATACGCCAGAAAAAACTGGTATCGGCTGACATTTCCTCTCCGACTCCATTGAGCAACCATGCAACCTTGCAATCAAACTGTTCCTAAAGTGAGCAGAGAGAGAGAGAGAGAGAGAGAGAGAGAAGAGAGAGAGAGAGAGAGAGAGAGAGAGAGATTAAAATTATCAAAAACCATAACCAACTGGTATCAGTAAACCGTGCGAGATTGATAACTGGAAATACAGTATATTCATTGAATCACTCACAGCCACTGTTCAGACATTACAATGAAATACTAAAAACATTGGAATATAAAATTCAGGACAAAGGCCAAGCGCTGGGACCTATGAGGTCATTTAGAGCTAAATGGGGAATTGAAAGCAAAATTATTTGAAAGGCGTGACAGGAGGAAATCCTCGCAGTTGCAATGTGAAACAGCTGTTACAAGGAGATGGTAGATAGCAAGATGGAAGAAAGAGACTATGAACGGAAGCACAGCAAAAGGAATGAATGGGGTTGCAGTTAAGGGTAGAAGTGACGCTTCAAAGAACCTTAATTAAAGCCTACAGTGCACCGCGTGAGGTGGACTGACGGCAGTACCCCCAACCCCCTATGGGACAAAAATACTAAGTACAGCAAGAGAGAACAGAGTTGGTGAGCATTTAGTAACAAACGCCTCATGAAATGAGGTAAATCTAGCCAACTACGAAGGACTCGTGCTAATTTCATTTTCATATGAGTCTGAACCATATGACATACGTCAGTTAGCCTTCATATTTGAATGCTGTACTGCATACAATCGCTTGAAATTCTTCCCGTGTAGGCTGACTTTTCCTCTCGTGGGAATAACCAGAATTTCAGTGAATATTAAGCTCAGTGCAATGCTAATCATTATATACTGAGTAGGATATACAGTGTAGCCTCTTTAGTGGATTATACACTACAATGTACAACTTAAAGAGATGCATTTCTATGGCTTTCGTAACTGAATTATCTAGTCTTGCTACAAACCAGCGGGCCAATCTAGACCCATAGCTACGGCCATGCTGAATACACTTTCTGTACAACGGCCAATTCTCCAACGTTTAGTTGCTTGTGGATTGTAATGTATCAAACTCCTTTATCTATACGATTTTCGTTGCTTGATTATTGGAGCTATTGTTACCACAATCCAGTAGGTCAATCTAGGCCTATGATCACGGCCATGTTGAATTTCCTTTCCGTGCAAGGGAAATTCTCCTCTTTTAATCCAGTCTGCGGAAGACTCTCTTTCTATGATTTAAAAAAACATTTGTACGCTTAAACGTAAAGAAAAAAAGGAAAAAACTAGTATTTCCCACCTCGACTGAACAGTAAGAAGCCTGAGATCGATCCCACCGAAGGGAAACAAGTGACTTTATTTCCTGAAAATCCATTATTACAGTGTAGGGTCTGTAGACCTAGGCAGTGAATTAGTCATGGGGAGAGAGAGAGAGAGAGAGAGAGAGAGAGAGAGAGAGAGAGAGAGAGAGAGAGAGAGAGAGAGAGAGAGGGTGGTTATCTACCCAGGTGGAAAGTGTACGTCCCAAAACAAACATAATGTATAGATAATTTTCCACACCATCATGAAGACAACTTGTGTCTGTCTGTCTGTATATGCTAAGCAATAAACAAACACCTTAACGTTCTTATATATTCTATAAAGACTGGGGAATAAAACGTACACATGAGGTCATCTTACAGGCCTACAAATCCCTCATCCACATTCTGTCAAAGGAAACGAATGGAGAACGCAAAAGAGGCAGATTTATAGATTTATATTAAAACTTTTCGACGCGTGATAAATTGCTCAAGCATCCTTCATTCGTGTGAAATGATCTCTCTCTCTCTCTCTCTCTCTCTCTCTCTCTCTCTCTCTCTCTCTCTCTCTCTCTCCGGGATGGTATCTGTCATGTTTTTACGATTACAGAATTTCAAGATTTTTTTTTAAACCACAGAATTTATACAAAAACTCATAATCTGTTTAACTTTGAAGATGATAAGTGTACCTATCTGTAGAAGGCAATATATATATATATTATATATATATATATATATATATATATAGTATATATATATATATATATATATATAAATTAACTTTATCACATACACAATTGTTGCGTGCATTAATACAATTACTTAAAGGACCTCATTCAACTTTTTCAACTAATTATATATTACATTGCACACACATGTATATATATATATATATATATATAGATATATATATATATATATATATAATAGAACTAGACTAATCACTGCAATACAACTGTTCAGTTTAAGAGTTAAAAAAAGTCTACTACAGTGATGTTAGGAGACGAAATTGTTCAAAATCTGTATTTTCTTTTTTTTTATTGTGATGCTTCAAATAAAACCAAACATTCCAAACACACTGACTAAACGCCAAGAAAAAATAACTATAAATCACAGGAATCTGAAAGATAAAAGTACGTACAAACAAGCTGGTGTAATCAAAACTAACTCGAGTTTCATTCTACAAACATTCGGAAACTCCCCCTTCGCTGGTCCATTATGTAATTATCGGAAGTGTGTGTGTGTGTGCGTTTGTTTGTGCGTATGCGTGCGTGTGTGTGCTCCTACCAAAGTTAAAAGCCCAGTATCGATTCCAAACCTTAATTGTACCTTAGGGGGAGAGTAGAAATGCAATTTTTATTTTCCCGCCGTAGTGCTAACTTGAGCTGGTAGGTTAGCGTAGCCTAATGCACGGTACTTTAGACCGATATGTGAAGCGGAGCACATTTTTCTTTGGAATTCTAAACCTATATGCCCACTGAAATTCCCCCGAAACAAACTTCCCTAAACAAAATCTTTAAACTGACCGCCGTTTCTGGCTGTTCGGTACACGATTTTAGCTTCGAATTGTCATAAGATGACAAGAGATATTCCGCCCCAACGACTCCCAACACCCAAGAGCTTGGGTCTAGAGTCTTTAGACCTATCAATAGAACATCAATAGCGTCGTCCTAGCGTTGCTACCTGAAGAATGGACACCTCACATGCAACACTTAATCACGTGGTCCTTTTCATTTACAGATTAATGCCGGTTAGGTGATGCCATCCATCAATATGTCTAACTTCACCCCTAATAACTACGCGCATGAAAAGCTACCTTATGGCTGAGGTTACAGGTCGTGATAAAAGTTAATCATTCATTTTCTTTTTTCAGTTACAGCGTATCCCATACTAATTTTTTGTTTATTACTGGTTATTCTCTCTCTCTCTCTCTCTCTCTCTCTCTCTCTCTCTCTCTCTCTCCTTCCTCAACACTGTAAGCTTAAAATCGCAAAATACAAGGTAGTCTGTCATGCGATTATGTTCATTATTATGTGTAACACAAATTTCATTTCTAATCCAGCTAGGTTAAGAGACGAATCAGTAGTCTGTTAGCGTACAAATAGATGTATCGAAGGAGATTATAGGCCAAGCAGAATTACTTAACAGCTCGATTTCATGTGGGAATATAGATGAATCAATGAACAGACCTTCAGCTCACACGAGGTGCCCAGCTAACGAATCACAATGTTTAGTCATGTGACATGATGTGCATTTTAGGTTAGCTTCGAGTCCTTGAGTTGAACCTCTCTCTCTCTCTCTCTCTCTCTCTCTCTCTCTCTCTCTCTCTCCACATACACCAACCACACACACACACACTCACACTGCAGTTGGCGTTATAATGTACCTTACATTCAAGATGTCATATCATAACTCATGAAAATCTGACAAATGTAAGACCAAATTTTCAAAGACCCTGTCCTCCCAACCAAAACTGCGCCCCACCCACCCGCCCGACCCCACCGACCGACCCCTGACACCCCCCCTCAAAAAAAAAACCGTCCGGATATTGGACTAATGGCCCTGCATTTAGTCGAAACCGCCTGCGGCGTTGGGATTAAAACCAGATAATCCATCCATTTGAGGCCTGGGTGGAATGTTTGGTCCAAACATCAAATGGATGAGCGCGAGAGATTCACAGCGGTTATAGGCCTAACCAGAGGTTCTGCAATGTCCTACTGCTCTTCTGAAAGTTCTGCTTTAGAATTTTTGTCTTTTTTTCAGTTTTTTCTTTTTGCATTCGTACCTCTCCGACATTCTCTACTTCAAATTCCCCAAATATTCCATATATTACACTGTTGTGTGGACTTTCGTAATTGCAGCGTCACTGAATATCAAAACCATTCAATCAATTACTTTTGCTATTCTGTGAGATTTGAAGATCTGGTCTAATCTCTCTCTCTCTCTCTCTCTCTCCATAAGGGCGATATCCATCTACTTTTTAAGAGAATATTGACCATAATAGTGGGGATGTGGATCTAGGTTTTGATCTAGTAGAAGACATATATATATATATATATATATATATATATATATATATATATATATATATAAGCCTAAGCGGTGATGTAAACATCTGTTCAGTTGTTGTGGTGGACATTGAAAGCAAACTAATCTTACGTTCCAGTTAAATAAGGTTACCTAACGGCAAGAGCGAATGAAAATAATTAATAATTAAGGTGGATTTAATTGCATCCGAGCAACTGCAGGCATTGTTGGACTAGATAACTAGATTATTAAAAAAAGTAAATTTATGAAATTTAAAAGAAGAGAGAAACAGGATAATCTATAACCTACTTACAATTGCTGTTTATTATGTCTTCTATTTCGGAAAATATATTCAGTAACTCAAAAACGACATTTCAGTAGTCTACCGTTTCTTGTTATCAACACATTAGTATTAAATTGGACTTTACAGAAACGCCTCAGCGCATCTGATCAACAAAATTAATCAGAGTGTCTGCCACGGCAGACCGCGTCTAATGATGAGAGAGAGAGAGAGAGAGAGAGAGAGAGAGAGAGAGAGAGAGAGAGAGTTTTATAAAATATATCGATCCGTTTTCATCAAAAAGCAAGTAAAAAAAAGTAGGCTCTAAAAGAGACAGCCATGACGAATTGAGTTATCGGATGCTAGGTCCGGCAAACAACCATCAAAATATAAGTAATAAGAAAAACAAGTTTTAAAAAAAGAGGTAGTTTGTGTTATATCAAAACTCTGGCAAACCGAGTTCCGCTTTGAGTTGAATCTTTTAAGGAAGAACCCGCGCGGTAGCCAGGTCAGCTTCACGTCAAAATATAATCATAATAAAAAAAAAGAAAAACAAAACTCTACATTGTACTGTGGACGAAGCAGTAGAATCAACAACAAAACATCGACTTCACGACGACGATAAAACGAACACCACGTAAAATAAAAGCATCAACAAAAGAGGACGGATTCTTACTGAAATGAGTCTAGGGAGTTGTATGGGGAAGGGGAGGAGAGGAGGGGGAAGGTGAAGGGGTAGGGGCAGGGCATGACAAGTATTCCCTATAAAACGAACTCCAAGTAAAATAAAAGCACCAACGAAAAAAGGACGGATTCTTACTGAAATGAGTCTAGCTAGAGAGGAGGAGGAGGAGGACGTGGCTGCCCCCAACCAACCCATCGTTCCTACATTGTCTACGTCGGTTGGGAGGGTGTAGGATGTTGTTGTAGGGGGGGGGGCAAGAGAGGAGTGGTGTAGAGAGGGAAAGGAGGGGAAGGGGCAGGACATGACAAGTATTCCCTATCACACTGATTACGCTTAATGAAGACAGACGCTCCTTGGTTCACCCCTCTAAGGTACACATATACACTCACACCCTCACCTGTGGCCATCCGAATATATTGCTCTCTCTCTCTCTCTCTCTCTCTCTCTCCTCTCTCTCTCTCTCTCTCTCAAATAACGGACAGCAGAGGGTCCCCTGAAATCAATGCAGGCAAGCAGAAATGAAATGCTTTTGGATACCAATGGGATGGGTTGTGTTGCTTTAGCCGATGGCACGTCTGGGAGTTTGTACCAAAAGAGATCGAGAATTTTTTTTTTTTCTTTCTTTTTTCAAGTTTACAGAACAAGGCGCGTTGTACTTGAATTTAAAGGTTCAAGTTGGAAGTTGAGGGCGTGAAAGAAGAAGAGAAACTTCAAGTACAGGACATGAGAGCTCTTTGAAACTTGAAAATGAATGCGTGTGTGAAGTTATAAGTCTACTGTAAGCAACCAAACACTACGGTAGCTGTCATATCGCTCTCTCTCTCTCTCTCTCTCTCTCTCTCTCTCTCTCTCTCTCTCTCTCTCTTTCTTTCTTTGAAACTCTTTGAAACTTAAAATGAACGCGTGTGTGAAATTATAACTAAGTCTACTGCAAGCCACCAAACAATACGGTACCTGTCATCTCTCTCTCTCTCTCTCTCTCTCTCTCTCTCTCTCTCTCTCTCTCTCTTTCTCTCTCGCTCTTTTACGACTTTCTCGTTACACAACAGACATGAAAAACAAATATCACTGTAATTAAGTCAATTCAGCTATTACTCTTGACCTTCTCCATTTTGTAACAGTGGAGATAATTGGATATTTGATATTAAGTCACCAGGGAAAAAAAACGCTGTAGGAAGAATGTCTGTTTGTCGGCTTATGACGTTTGACATACTACACTCACGACGACTGACTTACGTAGATATGAATGTAACTATGTATGTATATATATATATATATATATATATATATACTATATATATATATAAAACAGTATCTATCTATACTTAAAATAAATATATACATATATACATACACATTTATATATTATATTATAGATATATAAATCTACCTTTACTGTTGAACTCCGATAAAAAAATATATTCAATATCAAAGCAGAATACATATTTAATAAGTACACTTGCATACTAAAATATAAGTGAAAAAGGGAACAAGAATGGATGATGAATGAGAACCAAAGATATAATGAATAAAGCCGAAACAAAGTGAGAGATGAGCGATTACAATTTTTTTCCACGCTCTTCCTACCCTTATTATTATGTTCTCTCCTTTGCCCATTATCTCTTATACGGAAGGGCGCTTAATATCGCCTTCCCTCCCACATCCCCCCTTCGTCTAGCACTCCCCTCCCCCACCAAGGAGGAAGCATTATCTTCCGTTGCTCGTCCATCGCATTCTCTCTCTCTCTCCTCTCTCCTCTCTCTCTCTCTCTCTCTCTCTCTCTCATATATATATATATATATATATATATATATATATATATATATATATATATGTATGTATGTATATATATATTTATTTATTTATTTTTTTTTTTTTTTGGTTTTCTAGTTTTCTGAAATCATTTTTCCTTACTACCAACATGCATTCAGTTTCATTCCCCTTTAACCTCAACTGCTTAAATATCTTCCACATTCCTCAACACTTGTAAGAACGCCATCCATTCTTTAATCTGTATCAAAATAATTTAACATATATCCACCAAATTCAAACGCAAAATTCCAGAGGAAATTCACAAGTGAGGGCTAGAGCCTGCTCCAGGGGCGGTGCCTCTCAAGTCCAAAGCAGTGGCCTGTTGAAGGCCACAGCTTGGTCAAAGAGAGGTTCCACTGAAGGGCCAAACAGTGGTCTGTTGAAGACCACAGCTTGGTCAAGGAGAAGTTCCACTGAAGGGCCAAACAGTGGTCTGTAGAAGACCACAGCTTGGTCAAGGAGAAGTTCCGCTGGAAGGCCCCAATCCCAGTGGTGCCTGTAGTAGAAGACCCACAGCTTGGTCAAGGAGAAGTTCCGCTGAAGGCCCAATCAGTGGTCTGTAGAAGACCACAGCTTGGTCAAGGAGAAGTTCCGCTGAAGGCCCAATCAGTGGTCTGTAGAAGACCACAGCTTGGTCAAGGAGAAGTTCCGCTGAAGGCCCAATCAGTGGTCTGTAGAAGACCACAGCTTGGTCAAGGAGAAGTTCCGCTGAAGGCCCAATCAGTGGTCTGTAGAAGACCACAGCTTGCGGTAACAAGGGAAGTTCCCCCCCTTCCGCTGTAAGGCCCAATCAGTGGTCTGTAGAAGACCACAGCTTGGTCAAGGAGAAGTTCCGCTGAAGGGCCAAACAGTGGTCTGTTGAAGACCACGCTTGGTCAAGGAGAGGTTCCACTGAAGGCCCAAATCAGTGGTTCTGTTAGAAGACCACCCAGCATCGGGGGGAGGTCAAGGAGAGGTTCCACTGAAGGCCCAATCAGTGGTCTGTAGAAGACCACAGCTTGGTCAAGGAGAGGTTCCGCTGAAGGCCCAATCAGTGGTCTGTAGAAGACCACAGCTTGGTCAAGGAGAAGTTCCGCTGAAGGCCCAATCAGTGGTCTGTAGAAGACCACAGCTTGGTCAAGGAGAAGTTCCGCTGAAGGCCCAAACAGTGGTCCTTGTAGAAGAACCACACGCTTGGTCGCAAGGAGAAGTTCCGCTGAAGGGCCAAACAGTGGTCTGTTGAAGACCACGCTTGGTCAAGGAGAGGTTCCACTGAAGGCCCAGTCAGTGGTCTGTAGAAGACCACAGCTTGGTCAAGAAGAGGTTCCACTGAAGGGCTAAACAGTGGTCTGTTGAAGACCACAGCTTGGTCAAAGAGAGGTTCCACTGAAGGGCCAAACAGTGGTCTGTTGAAGACCACAGCTTGTTCAAGAAGAGGTTCCACTGAAGGGCCAAACAGTGGTCTGTTGAAGACCACAGCTTGTTCAAGAAGAGGTTCCACTGAAGGGCCTAAACAGTGGTCTGTTGAAGACCACAGCTTGTTCAAGGAGAGGTTCCACTGAAGGGCCAAGCAGTGGTCTGTTTGAAGAAACCAACAGCTTGGTTCAAGAGAGGTTCCAACTGGAAGGGCTAAACAGTGGTCTGGTTGAAGGCCACAGCTTGGTCAAGGAAGCGGGTTCCAGGAAGGCCACTACAGTGGTCTGTTGAAGACCACCAGCTTGTTCAAAGAAGAGGTTTACCACGAAGGGCCTAAGGCAGTGGGTCTGGGGTTAAGACCACAGCTTGGTTTTCAAAGAGAGGTTCCACTGAAGGCCAAGGGCCAAGTGGTACTGTTGAAACCACAAACTGGTCATGGAGAGGTTCCATGAAGGGCCAAGCAGTTGGTCTGTTGAAGACCACAGCTTGGTCAAAGAGAGGTTCCACTGAAGGGCCAAGCAGTGGTCTGTTGAAGACCACAGCTTGGTCAAAGGAGAGGTTCCACTGAAGGGCCAAGCAGTGGTCTGTTGAAGACCACAGCTTGGTCAAGGAGAGGTTCCACTGAAGGGCTAAACAGTGGTTTGTTGAAGACCACAGCTTGGTCAAGGAGAGGTTCCACTGAAGGGCCAAACAGTGGTCTGTTGAAGACCACAGCTTGGTCAAGGAGAGGTTCCACTGAAGGGCCAATCAGTGACCTGGTTCGGGCTACAGCTTGGTCCATGGGTGGTGCTCTTAAAACAAAACAGATCAGCAATGCAACACATCGACGCCAAGACAATATTCAAAGTATCAACAGGAAAACCTGAAAAAAATACGACCACCACAATTTTGGAAAAGGGGAGTCCGCCTATAATCCATCTTTCCAAGTTCCCCTCCCCTCAGCCTAATTCCGATTCCCCCCTCGGGGAACGCCAGGCATATTCGCTAAGTGTTACTTCTCTACCTACCCCTCCAACCCCCTTCCCCCTTCATCTCCCCTCGAAATACCTGTTCGTTTCCCCTCGCCCATGTGAGGCACCTGATCTCGACCCCTCAGGGACTAGCAATTACGTGAACCCGATGGATGGATGATCTCTGGACCAAGGACCCTACGTTGGACCTGACCGATGGACCAGAACGGCAGATGAGTGGAAGTAGGGAGAAAATACGGCAGAAAGCTTCATAATGCATTAATGGGGCAGAAATAATTTTATTTTTGCGATAACGATAATGGCGATGTTGGTTAAGGAATCCAAGTGGTGTTTACTAGAAAAATCTATGCAAAACAAGAGCTGTCGAGGAGGACCTTCTCGATGAAGAAGGAGAATCGAGCTGGTTCTCGAAAGCTCTCGTATGTAAATGTATATTTCAAATATATATTTACATTTACACCGCTGAATTCCTTCGCCCTTTTGGTGACTCGTGCTGATATGAGATTTTTTTATGAATGGTGATAATAATATAAAGATAATGACAACTTAGAGTGGTTTGGGTTTATGGTGAATGATCAAAGGGTAATATTTAACGTTGCGAGGTAGTTGATAATAATAATAATAATTAAAGGCCAAAGTAATGTTAAAAATATTTACGTACAAGACTGGTGAGGGATACGGAGTAGTATCTCAGTCTTTCCTTGTCATTTTCAAACCTGTACATTAATATTTTCAACGCCACTGTGGCTTTTAATTCTCGATATTATAG
>NC_087209.1:630715-645715 GCF_015104395.2 Macrobrachium nipponense | reverse complement strand
GAATTAACAAGACAGATTTTCTGACACCAATACCTTACGCACTCCAGAAGATTATAAATGACTATTTTTTTTTTTTTTTACTTTCAGATGTGGTAATACCCGTCAATACTAATTTCTAGAAACTCAACAGTGAAAGAAATGACTGCATATATATATATATATATATTATATATATATATATATATATATATATAGATATTTTTCTCATATCCCACCAATAACATAAATGCCTGTATATATGTGATTTTTTTTACCTCAAACCCCACCGAAAAATTTTTTTGTTTTAAACCCTACAATAAAATAATGTCTGTATATATTGTTTCCTCTAACCCACACATATATAAAAATTTTTCTCAAAACCCAACAATAAAATAAATGTCTAAATATGCATTTTTTTCTAACCCCTGTATATACTTTTTCCTCAAACCCAACCAATAGAATAAATATCCTTTTCTCAAAACCCAACAATAAAATAAATTTATGTATATGCATTTTTTTCTATCCCCAAAAATAAATATTTTTTCTCAAAATCCAACAATAAAATAAATGTCTGTATATGTGATTTTTTTCCTCAAACACCACCAATTAGATAATTTTGTTTTCAAAACCCAACAATGAAATAATTTGTATATATTTTTCCTCTAAACCCACAAATAAATATTCTTTTCTCAAAACCCAACAAAAAAAATAAATGTCTGTATATAAATTTTTTTTTTTTTTTAAATAGCAAAGAGTGATCCGACCTCCAGCTTACTCGGGACGTGTACAAGATTTTCTCCTCAGCCATAAGTTGTAAACATTATATTCCTGACTTTTAACGTAAATCAAAACGTGCTAAAATCTGCAGTCAAATAGAGCCTTGTTTCGCCAACGAAAATTAAAATAAAGACGCTGTATTTTATTAGAAATCATTTTTCTGTATTGTTTAACATGCACATTATTTATTTATTTTATATTTTCATACTAATAAATAATTCATAAATACCCTACCCTAAAATTCAAGTATCTTTAACTCAACGCGAAACCTGTTTCAGGATTTTTTTAGGCTTTACCATACAATTTTCCTACCCCCTACCAACAACATCAACAACAACAACAAGTAATTTGTAGGCTTACTCCCCATGTAATGCATATATAATTCGTCGACAACGAGTTATCCGTCCCAGCACTACTACAGAAATGGAATTGCCCTTTAACTAAAAACGAATTATTACCAAAAAAAAAAAAAAAAAAAAAAAAAAAAAATAATAATAATCTGGTGCCGTGACCTATCAGTGATAAGAGCTGCCAGTCATTAAGAGTAGAGGTCGCATGATTTCGATGATTACCCGTTGGTATTTCACTAATCATTCCTCTAATCACCATTATGGATAAAGGCCTCATTGATTGCAATGCTCTTTATCATCCGAAGAAACATTGGCGATTTTTTTTACTTGTTTTGATAAAGTTCCGATGACGTCAGCGCCAGCGACAAAAAAAAATATATATATAAAAAATAAAAAAATAAACAGAGCACTCGCTGTGACAACAGCGTCTGAGATCGACATTTGCACAGACCAATGGAGGTTTCATTTTGTCCCGATGAAATAATAATAATAATCAGAGAATGAAACTATACTGCTGCAATTTCATGGTTTTTTGACGGGCTGCTCTATGAGCAAGAGCCCGTGCTGGCATAAGGCCAGCTTAATAAAAAAAAACAAACAACAAGCAGATTATGGTTTATGTTAGGATGAATCTTCTAAAGTCAGAACCAGAAGAGAAGAATGTCTATACTATATATATATATATATATATATATATATATATATATATATATATATATATGATATATATATATATATATATATTGTTTACGTATGGGCCTGGCCTTGAAAGAGGCTCCAATATGTAAACAATGGCGACTCTTGCCGAAATCCGAACCCAGCTTGCTTAAAAAGCTTGTAAAACGCGTTATCCCTTGTAAAACGTAGTGTAAATGTTTTTACAAAGCGCAAATCAAAGCACACTTGCAGCGGAAGACACACACTGACTCACGGTAAGGTATACCATTCATATAATATGATTATTTATAACAAATGTTAGCTTAAGGTACGTTTAAGTATTTATTTTAGAAGTGTTCAAAAGAGTGTTAAGTGAGAAATATTATTATATTGTAACAGCCAGGCGCCGAGTGAATTCTCTGATATTTTGCATTGTTCTCGTCTGACAAGACACACGAGCATGTGTATTAGATAGATGCCAGAAAGTACCAGATCAACCTAGGAAGTGCTTTGCCAGGGTTTATTGTTGTGTTAGAAAGCCTAGCTAGTTAGGAGTGTTCTACTAATAGTTACGGCAAAAGAAGTGTACAATTCTTTTGTCTGTGATATGTTAGGGGAATTCATTTTAAATTAGTTTTCATTCCAAGTGTTGGTAACCGCTCAGTCAGCTGCAGTCGTGACCTCGGACGGATGTCCAACCACCAGCCTCCCACCCTTAGGCCTAAAGGTGTTAGTGGCGCGCCCGAGGCCCAGACCTGAGACAAAGCCAGGCCGCATTTCTACAAAGGTCCACACTGATCATGGCATCCAGGTACGTCTTGTGAAACAGCATATTGCCAGTCCCTTACCTCCTAGTTTTCAAAATTCAAACTTCTACTCCATTGAATATTCCTTTGTTCCTCACTGCCTCATGGCCGCATGCTTCCCTTGTGCGATCGTCCCAGACAAATGAAGTCCTTGCATACCTCAGTGAAACATTAAAGTTCCTTTTCCCCAGTATTAGAGAACTGAATAATCGTAACTTGGGCAAGAAGTCCTTTTTCTTTTATCTTGTCTAATCTGGGATCTTTTTTTTCCAGATTCACTGAGTCACCGTGAATCAAGGTGTTATCCGCCCGCAAGTGTTGCATTACTGCAAGATTTCGAAACCAGCTTTTATTGTGAATTTCATTTTTTTTTTTTTGAGGCAGCTATCATTCACTTGAGAGATATTATTAGTCCATGTGGGGGACCAGTTGCATTTACTTAAACCCTGGCTGTTAAGCAGCCTCTTGTAAATAAATAGATGTAAAATAATTAGCTGAGTTTCTGGCGACCTTTTCCTCTTAGAGTAAATGTTCACTTTAAAATAAGCCTTTTTTTTTACGGTAAGTTTCAAGTATTACTTTGTTTTTCCCTCAACTATTCCTGTTTACGTATAGGAGCCCATTCAAGGCCAGGCCCATACGTAAACATATATATATATATATATTATATGGACGTAAAATATATATAAAAACATATAAATATATATATATATATACATTTAATTTCACTCACACGGTGTAATTACCAAAACATAACAATCACGAACTCCATTAGTAAATTCGATAGGCCATCTCTCTCACTCTCTCTCTCTCTCTCTCTTTTATTAACGGGGACAGCGACAAAAAAAAATAAAAAAGAAAATGTGAAAATAAAGAATGCAAATAGAAACAGAGCTTGTAAGTAAAGGGCTTCTAGGGTCAAATCTGGCTGTGTTCCGAATTTCGTTCAGACAATGCATCGGGGACAACCTTGCTTTAATTTTCCGGTCTCTTCACATATTCTCTCTCTCTCTCTCTCTCTCTCTCTCTCTCTCAGCCTCTAGTGTTAGAAATACAGCATCTTCCCCCCCCCCTCTCCCTCTCTATCATTCAGGACCCAGTTTTAAAAAGAAATCATATTCTCTCTCTCTCTCTCTCTCTCTCTCTCTCCAACCTTCCTTCCTTCTGCATGTCTTCAAAGTAACCTTTAATAATACTTTTTCTCTCTCTCCAATCTCCACTGGCATTTACCCGAGTCGAAAGGTTACCTTTAATCCTTAAAAACCAATCAGCGCCGTTCAGGTGAGCATTTACTCTTCCCCTGAATACTGGAACACTTCAGGAATACGCATAAATTAATTCGCCGGGGGCGGACTGTAAGGTAGTGGCTCACTCTTGAGATTTTGCAAGTCACCTGCTTGGTCAGTACATTGGCAGAAATATCTCTCTCTCTCTCTCTCTCTCTCTCTCTCTTCATCTCTCTCGCTCTCATCTCTCTCTCTCCTTAATTTAAAAACGAGGGTTGTAGATATCATAATCCCAACAATTGTCACCCCTCTAACAACCCCCCCCCCCCCTTAATCCACCGACTCCAACACCCAACCGCCCATACAGAGCTAACGGCTTCGTGTGTGTGTGCGCGCGTTTGTTAACCATATATAAGTTCTCTTTTTGCAATCAGTGACAAACAACTGCTACAAATACGATAATGAGAAACAAATAGACTGTACTGACACCTTTATAAGAAGCGTTCTACCAAAATCCTAAGACTCACATCTCCACCGAGATTAGAGAACTCCATTTCACGTAGACCTATATTTCCAGACACCAATCACAAGACAAGGGTGATGTGCAATGTGATCGAACCCAGCTATGATGAGATGAACGAATCGACACCAGTGGACTAAGCTAGAGCGAATTAAAGAAAATACACGAAAATAGAGCACACACGAACGAATCCATGCGAGAACACATGAAATGTCAAAAATCATCCTATCGGCCTAGCGGTGCAAGGTAATGGCTATCGTACTATGAGATTTGGTTCATAAATCAAATAAACTTACCTGGTCCGAAGTAAACACTTGTCAGGATGAACAGGAGTGGAAGTAACGAAGCCATTTTGTATGTCCAATGTTCTTTCTTGCGCGCAATCTTGCTCTTCTGTCTTATTTAGCACCGAAAATTTCGTCTCTGGGCCGATCAAGATACTGAAGAAGGACGCTAACCCGTTACCTCACGATCCAGCGTTCAAATTCGTACCATTTCTCGAGAGTTGACGTTCAGTTGCTTTTACTCAACGCTCATCCTAAATCAACTTCCTACATATTTATACAACTCATCTCATCCACCACTTTGTAACACTGACTTCCAGCTCAGCTCACGAAAACACCGCGTGATTTCACTTACGAGATTAAAAGGGTATATACTTGTTCTTTACGCTCTCCCTCTTGTCTCTTGTCACTTAAAGAGTGAGCTCGAGAGAACGATATTCAACGAGACACTTCGTTCACTACTTTATCCTGGGGAATCTGCTGCACTCTCTCTCTCCCACTCTCTGAAATAAAGAAAAAAATGGGATTAGGATTAATAACGTGGATTATACAGCTTGGGGAAGATGGAGCTTTCTTCAATCAAAAGATATTTATAGAGAACTATATTTTATAGATATTTAGGTAAATTGTATTTTTGATACAAATCTTTAAAGAATTATACTGAAATTGACACTTACACATAAATCATATTCATGCAGATACGTATAAAGAATATTTATTTAGTGTTATACAAATTATATATTCATGTTTTATAGATATATGGAAATATATAAATGCTGACGTAGAAATATAGAATATTTATACATTTATTTAGATGAAAGATGAAAATACTACGACAATAGATAACTAAGACGTGAAAAAAGGATGAACAAGAAAGTAAATAGGAATGGCACTTAAACATTTATATCTCTGCTATAACCGACGAATCGTGGATGAGACCCCATGCAGAAAAACTTCCCAAGTATTTATAGAGACTGACACCTTCTCCTGAGCTTCCTGGATAGCAAAGCCCTTTCTTTCTAATACCTCCTCTACAACATCTAACTAACACTTTCTGCGTCTTTCTCTACACCTTTCACGATACACTTTTGAAATTGCCCTTCTTATTCCGGACCCACTGAAGTCTACTGATATACCTGTACACATGCGCACACACGCATACCAATATATATAAGTATAATTGAGTTACGAAAATATGGAACATGATGAATATATAAAAACATGCCTCGATTTAAAGACAAACAATGTAGTCTGCTAAGTAAAGGACAATAAATCGAAGGCCTAGTCTTATCCCCCACACTACATATATATATTATATATATATATATATATAATATATATATCTATAAATAAATATTTAGATATTTATTTATGTAATATATATATATATATATATATAATACATTATATATTATTATATATAATATATATATATAGATATATATCTATATATATATATATATATATAATATACAACAATATATACATTAGACATACATATATATATATTATATATATATATATATAAGATATATATATGCGACCCAGCATAGCGCTGTTTATGAAGTAATGTACGGAACAGTTACACAAAAGTAAATCTTCATCCGTACTGACCTTATTACCTCATTCGAGTGGTGCTATCTTTAAATAAATAATGATGCCAACGATCTCATTCGCAACAATACAGAAATAGATAATTTTTTTACACAACGAAAAACAGCAAAGAATAAAAATAATACGAAAATGAGAAGAGTAACGTTTAGCCAGATTTAATTCCATGAGAATGATGAAAAATTTAATTCACGGTCCTGAATAAATAAATAAGATAAATTGAATAACGAATTCAACGACTATGCTGCGTTTTTCCCATACGTTGACGTTCGCCATATAAACAAATCTCGCTTTTAAATAACATAAATGATCTCGATTTCTAATTTCGATTTTATAAAGACATTCGGTAACGCCAACGGCGTTGACAATTCACTTATTGTTTATGAATATTTTATCCATCGGCTTTTGCTTCTAGGAGACAGATGAGCTTACGGAATGGACTGAATTATATTCTTATTGAAAGTAAAAAAACTAAAAATTGTTTTTTATATATATATATATATATTATATATATATATATATATATATATATATATATATAGCTTATACTGAGGTACCAACTTGTTTATCATCTCTCTCTCTCTCTCTCTCTCTCTCTCTCTCTCTCTCTCGCTCTCTCTCTCTCTCTCTCTCTCCTCTCTATATATATATATATATATATATATATATATATATATATATATATATATATATATAGGGTAGAGGGGGGTAAAAGACCTCCCCTATTTCCTTGCTTATTAGTCAGCTGATCAGTGCAGCAACACTTCTGCCTGAAGCTTTCTATACCAAACAGCCAGGGAGAACTAGAATGGGACACAGCCAGCAAGCTTTTTTCTTCTTGGACACATTTCATGTATGTATGCGTGCTATATCAGGAAGATCCTGTGACGGACATCTTGTCAGTAAAGTCAGTACTTTAACTACAGTTACTTTAAATGAGAGCTAAGAAATATCTTGCAATGCAATCTAGACTTGAAACTCAATTAATTGAGGTACAGGTGGATTTAGTTTTCTTAAAAAAATGGCAAGTGGGGTTAAAAGGCCCACCTCGCTTTGGGGCAAGAAGCCCAGGGGGTTTCTTTTTACCCCATCTGATCAGTTAGACGTTGTAACCAGTGGTGAAAGAGGACAGATTACCTCTTATTGTGCAATGAAGGCAGCAAGAGTTTGTCTTCCTCTTATGTTTATATTTGCCCGTAAAAGGATGACTTCACTACTTATAATCGGCAGCTCACCTGGATCAATTGCTAGATGCACAGCAAATGGATGGTCTAATGCTGGTTGTTTCGTAGACTGGCTACATCACTTTGTTAAAATTGTTGAGCCAAGTCGAGCAGAAAAGCACATTACAATTCCAGATGGCCATCACAGTCACAGGACTTTAGCCAGAGAGAATGGAGTAATGTAAATAAAATTAGTATACCTTTTTTGACTTATGTCATTTTTGTCCTTATGCAAAACTTATCCATTATTTCTTTTATTGTGTTATTCTTGGTGCTATATAAAAGTAAATTTATTTCTAATTGTGCTGCTACAGCTGTCATGTAGAGGAAGTGTCAATTTATTTTACAATTTTGCTAATTTCAGTTGCTATGAATACCAAAAAGTTCCTAGGTTTTACAAGAAACTAAGAACTCTATGATTAATTTTTGTATATTTTCCAACATTATTCTTGAATATTTTTTATGTGGAAGGTTGAATTTTTTATATTTAGTAAAAGTAGGCGTCTACTTTTCAATATAAATGGTAGTTTTCATGAAGTACCACAATATCTTAAGTATGGGGCAAAAAGCCCCCACCGTGGGCTTCTTACCCCACCCATGGGGTAAAAGGCCCCCTTTGTTCTTTTTTTCCGGTCCATGTTTTTACTATCCTAAATTGCTAACAGCTTCTCATGGGATTATATCGTAGATACTCCAATAACAAAGCTTTCTAGAAAAATATCTCTGTTAGGTCAATAGCTGAAATACTGTAGACTATATATGCATTTCTCCTTAAGGGGGGCTTCTTACCCCACTCTCCCCTATATATATTATATATATATATATATATATATATATATATATTATATATATATATATATATATATATAGCTGACGGTCGGACTATGTAGTGTATATTCGCTATAGACGGCGAAACTGCTGGCCCGAATTGAACCAAATTCAGACCATATAGTATGTAAATTTTTTAGGGGATCGTATACACCGGGTACCGTTTTGATCCGGCCATGCTAACTTCTTTATTATTATTCGTAGGGGGAAAAAAAAAGAAAGCATTACTTAGATTGAACTTTTCACGAGGAATCCAAATATGATCTCACATTTCTTCCACGATGAAAAATAACGACGATTTTGCGGTTCAAACAATACCGGCTTGTGTGTGTGTATATATATATATATATATATATATATATATATATATATATATATATATATATATATACATATATATATATATATATACATATACATATACATATATATGTGTGTGTGTGTGTGTGTGTGTGTGCGCGTGGCGACGGCTGACCATACGGTGTCATGACTCGCAAACGCCGAGAATAAGACCACTACGTTCCTGTCCGCCATCTACGAATGAATTAATACGTATTCCTGAAGTGTTCCAGTATTCAGGGGAAGAGTAAATGCTCACCTGAACGGCGCTGATTGGTTTTTAAAGATTAAAGGTAACCTTTCGACTCGGGTACATGCCAGTGGAGATTGGAGAGAGAAAAAGTATTATTAAAGGTTACTTTGAAGACATGCAGAAGGAAGGAAGGTTGGAGAGAGAGAGAGAGAGAGAGAGGGAGAGACGAGAGAGAGAGAGAGAGAGAGAGAGAGAGAGAGAATATGATTTCTATTTAACACTGGGAGCTGAATGAAAACAAAGAGAGAGAGAGAGAGAGAAGACGATGTATTTCTAACATCGGAGGTTTACAGACGAGAGAGAATGTGCATTCTTTTTAACACTGAAAATTGAATGAAAACAGAGAGAGAGAGAGAGAGAGAGAGAGAGGAGAGAGAGAGAGAGAGAGATGCTTTCTTTTTAACACTGAGACCTAAATGAAAAAAAGTGAGAGAGAGAATGGGTTTTTTAACACTGAAACCTGAATGAATACAGAGATAAGAAAAACATATATGATTTCTTTTTAACACTGAACCTTGAAGAAAATAGAGAGAGAGAGGAGAGAAGAGAGAGAGATGGAGAGGAGAGGAGGAGAGAGAGAGAGAGAGAGAGAGAGAAAAGATGCTCTATTTCTAACACAGGGAGGCTAAAGACGAGAGAGAGAGAGAGACGATGAGAGAGAGAGATGAGGCGACGAGAGAGAGAGCGAGAGAGAGCAGAGAGAGAGAATAGGCTTTCTGTTTGACACTGTGACCAGAATGAAAGCAGAGAGTTCATATATCTTTAAGGATATTATTGATGCCTCCTGTCAGCGACTAACAACATTATTATTATTATTTCATGCGAAACTCAAGCAAAGGGTCCCTTAGAGAGAGAGAGAGAGAGAGAGAGAGAGACTCCTGAGAGAGAGAGAGAGAGAGAGAGAGAGAGAAGCTTTATTGGTCTCGAAAAATAGAGCCAGAATTAAATATTTATAATAATCTCTCTGCAGTATATAAATAATGTATGTATACTTGATAAAGGTGGAAGTTAGTACACCGAAATATAGTCCTTGGCTTTAAACCAGTTTTTTAAATGGGCCTTTTATACTTGAGACGTAACCTCTTTTAACAGGATGATTTATTTACATACACACACACACACACACACACACACCACACACATATATAATATATATATATATATACTATATAATATATAAATATATATATAATAAAAGGAGCCGCTAAAAACGCCAAAATATAGAAATAAACTTACTATATTTCAGAGACGTGCTGTCTCTCTCTTCAGGTAAGTAAAGAATGAGGAGAGTTACAGAAAAATAGTAATTTCTTTCTATATTCTGGCGTTTTTAGCGGCTCCTTTTACTAGATGGAATTCTATTGTAAACAGAACATTTTTACCAGTCACACCACACACACACACACACACACACACATTTATATATATATATATATATATATATATATATATATATATATATATATATATATATATATATATAGATATACGAGATCTGCAAAGTATCTAATGGCGATCCACTTCAGTACCGAAAATCCACAATTATGTAATGTTTAAGAATATTAGGATACCCAATACATAAAAATGTGGATCTGTTTCTTCATTTTAGGACTCGTGTTAGTATGGGTATTTTTTTACTGGAGATTTTTTTTTTTCATCACTACAGTTCTATGAAATAGAATGTGTGAAGACGAGGTGACTGGATGGAGCAATTCGCTGCGAAATGAAATACGTAAACGATGAATTATTTAATATATTATTTTTTTTTTTATTCAATCACAGTCATCCTATCCGAATGGGTGGTTTTCATAGTGTGGGGTTCCGGGTTGCATCCTGCCTCCTTAGGAGTCCATCACTTTTCTCACTTCCTGTGCTGTTTCTAGGAGCACACTCTTCTGCACGAGTCCCGGAGCTACTTTGGCTGCTAGTTCTTCCAGGTTCCTTTTCAGGGATCTTGGGATCGTGCCTAGTGTTCCCAAGATTATGGGTACAATTTCCACTGGCATATCCCATATCCTTATTATTTCTATTTTCAGATCTTGATACTTATCCATTTTTTCCCTCTCTTTCTCTTCAACTCTGTGTATGGTATTGCGACACTCAATGAGTGATACTTTCTTCTTGATTTGTCAATCAAATTATTATTATTATTACTATATTATTATTATTATTATTATTATTATATTATTATTATTATTATTATTATATTATTATTATTATTATTCAGGAGATTACCGCATTTCATATGTAGGGTCTGTAGGACGCCTACTTGAGAGAGAGAGAAGAGTATATCTACTTTCCTGTTACAATGAGTTACAAGGATTAGGATGTCTCAAATACTTATTATTCCATCAGAGAGAGAGAGAGAGAGAGAGAGAGAGAGAGAATTAAATTAAAATACTTTTCCTATTTCAGAGAGAGAGAAAGAGAGAAAGATATTAATAACATCTTATCAATTTCGGGGAGCGAGAGAGAAGAGAGAGAGAGAGAGAGAGAGAGAGAGAGAGAGAGAAACGTGACGTCGTCGAAAAGCGAAATTAATCCGGGGCAACGAGCCTCGTAACATAACATCAACCTCCAGACGGAATACGGTAAGCACTTGCTGGGCGGCATCGCGGCGTTTGTTAATGACCTGCTCTGATGAGGTTGAAACTACCCTCGCCCAACGCCAAAGGGAGCTGTGAAACTCACCAAAAAAAAAAAAGGAGCACCATATTCTTTGGAATCTTGAAGTTCAAATCAGTGGCCTCTGTGGGCTTGTTCTGTAAGAATAGGGGTCGTTTTAGTGAATAATAATAATAATAATAATAATAATAATAATAATAATAATAATAATAATAATAATAATAATAATAATAATAATAATAATAATATTTTGGTAGAAGACCCTCTTTTAGGCAAATACTGTTAAAAAGAAATGGCAGAATTAAGCGAGTTTGATTTATATATTGTTTTTTCTATTTTCCTTACAATTCGCTTCTCAGGCTCAGCGATTTTTCTGAGTAACTGACCAATATTCATATTGGGAATTTTCAAAAAATTATAAAATGAAGGTAATCTTTTATTAGAACAGGATATCAGGTCCAGGTCAAGCAGGTTCGTCGTCAGTCCTGGTATTATTCCGTAGGCGTAGTTCAGTTCGGGGCCGGGGTCGTCTTCGGTTTAAGGGCTGGTATTGGTAATAATAATAATAATAATAAATAATAATAATAATAATAATAATAATAATAATAAAATGTGTAGCTCAAGACTGACAAGACTGTGTAAAGCACAGCTGTAACTCGGCATTTTAATCTCATCGTTTTGTTTTATTTTATGTTTTTGTTGGATGTAATCCAAGGCTGAAATACTCGGGGAGATACACGTTTATTCCCCTGGATGTCTACGTCCTCTTCCTGCTGTGATTATTCGGCCGTCTTGATATCGCTTCAAAGTACTCATGCTCTCCCCCACTGAGAGCAATGAACGCGACGCATACCTGTATCGCAAGTGCTGGGTGTTTTACGAGGGCGTGGGAAAAAACACCTGATGCATACCTGTATTGCAAGTGCTTGGTTTTACGAGGGGTGTGAAAAACACCTGCTCAGGTGTGTGCGCTGTGGACACCCGCCGTTGACGTCGGAGATCTCGTTTTATTTCGAAAGGCGCTGAAGAGAGAATCTCTGCTGTCAGGGGTGGGGATGGGGTTTTGGGGGGGGGGGGCGGCTTCGGAAGTCGTTCGCGTGTTTTTTTATGGTCCTCGTGGTGTGCTTTGATTTTTGATTAAGCAAAGAGGAGTAGTGAGGGGGTTATATATATATATATATATATATATATATATATATATATATATATATATATATATATATATATATATATATATTACATGTGTGTGTGTGTGTGTGAGTTTCTGTACTAAACTGACAGACAGACCATAACAGAAGATCTGATTGCAGTGAGCATCCGTCGAAACACAAGAAACTTACAAAATGCAAGGCAAAATAAAATGTGTGCAATTTAGAATATATAAACAATCAATCAAGTTGTCATCTGCATTTTTACGCGGTCGTGAAAATAGAGATTCTTCATAGTGTTTGAAATAAGAGAGTAAGGAAAAAAATGTTGGAATTTTGGACACAGGGCATTACCAAATTTATCCTAAAATATTCACGAAAAGGACGAGAAGAAGAAAAATAGATAAAGAAATCCAATAGACATTACTGAGGGAAAAAACAGACAAAAAAGCAGAGTAGCAAATATAAAGACAGTAGAAAATTAGAAGAAGAAAAAGTGAAGGAATTGGAATGTAATATCATCAGAAAAAATGAGAAAATTTATGAAGAAACGATGAAACAATAGAGAAAAATAGAAGAAAAGACGAATAGGTGAAGGAAACATAGGATAAGAAGAAAGCAAAAACATAGAAATAAGCAAGAAAATTGGCGAGACAGAGAGAGAGAGAGAGAGAGAGAGAGAGAGAGAGAGAGAGAGAGAGAGAGAGAAATCCTGACGACGTCTCAAAACAACAAATTGCAAATTTACATCTCTAATAACTCATATGAATAACAATGCCTTTATAACAGGTACGGAGGGAGTCTCTCTCTCTCTCTCTCTCTCTCTCTCTCTCTCTCTCTCTCTCTCTCTCTCTCTCTCTCTTGTCTTCCTTTTTAACATAATCATGTTCGTTTTTCACTATTCAGTAACAGAAAGAAATTTGCTAAAAACTGAAAAAAAAGTCTTTTTTGTGTATTTGTCTTTTTTTATGATCAGGTCATGGAAGTAAACCAGAAACAACCATATCTCTCTCTCTCTCTCTCTCTCTCTCTCTCTCTGTGTGTGTGTGTGTGTGTGTGTGTGTGTGTGTGTCTTTCCAACACGTGATCAATTTTCACAAATCAGTAACATTATAAAAAATTATAAGGCCAAACATTCAGTCTTATATTTGGTTATTAAGGCAAATTAATGAAAGTGAATAAGAAACTCTCTCTCTCTCTCTCTCTCTCTCTCTCTCTCTCTCTCTCTCTCTCTCTCTCTCTCTCTCTCTCTAACATATGTCAAAGTTTCACGGATAAATAACAGCTTTAAAAACTGAACTAATTCATACTTTAATTCTGCTTAGTTACTCATATAAAATAAAAGAGATACACCACTCACTCTCTCTCTCTCTCTCTCTCTCTCTCTCTCTCTCATATGTCCATCTCCTCAAATCAAGCATTGCAAGAGCGACGGAACTGGAATAAAAAAAACTTGGAATCGCCCCCTCCAACCCCCCTCCTCCTTTTTTTTTTTTTTTTTTTTTTTTTTTTTTTTTTTTGCTTGTTCTCGGTCCCTCGAATAACCTTCCTTCCTTCCTTCATGAATATTCCGAAGAATCATCATGAGGGAAACAAAACCAGCCCCACCTTCCCCTCCCCCCTTTATAATAATTTTTCCTCCCCATCGCGAGGGGAAAAGGTAAGCGCAGAAAAAGGGGAGAAGAAGAATATGAGGGAGAATGAGCATCATCCCATTCTGACGTCCATCTCTCCTCCCTCACCCTCTCTCCCTACTTCCTCTCCCTCCCCTATCTTCTTTCCCCCCTCTTCATCTCCAATCTTTTCCCCCTCCCCTATTCCATTCCCATTCCCATTCCAATCCCCCCCCACCCCCCCCCCCCCCCTCGTCTTCTTCCTTCATCATCCCTCGGGTATAGTGGGTAGTAGAAAGGACTGGAGAGGGTTTGGGGGATTGGTAGTAGGTAGGAGGTTTTTAGGGGGGGTTTTGAGGGGAGGGGAGGGGGAGGAGGGCTGTTTAAGGCTCCCTTGACATGGAGCAGTAATGAAGGGCTCCGGGCGGACGGAGGTGAGACAAGCCATGACAGAAGAAGAATGGGAGGGGGCGAGTCAAAAATGAAATAGAGAGAGAGAGAGAGAGAGAGAGAGAGAGTGAGGTGGTGACAGAGAGAAGGATGGACAGACAGAGCTTCGGGTATGTAAAAGAGGGTAGGGGGCATGGGGATTGGGGGAAGGTATAGTGAGGGGAAATATCAAAGGATGAGACACACGATGACTCAAGGGGCTTAGGACACCACCGGTAATGATAAATGATAAAGACAAAGAATTTTCTTGAACTCGTCTACGACCAAGACAATGAGACAAAGTGTGCTCGCCGTGGAAGCTTAAATTGAAG
>NC_087209.1:604944-630215 GCF_015104395.2 Macrobrachium nipponense | reverse complement strand
CGAGAGAGAGAGAGAGAGAGAGAGAGAGACAGAAGCTTATTCTCTGCAGAACAAGCAATCCCAACTGGAAAGTTTCCTCTCAGCCATTTTCCCCAAACTCGCCCCGGGGGGTGGGGGGGGGGGGGGCGTGAGCGGATTTTTCGTCGTCGGAGAGAGAACCTCCGAAATGTCAAACTGACTTTCTACTTTCTTGCTTGCTCGCCTCGGGTGGCCGAGAATGTCCTATTTCGAAAAGGGAAAAAATAATAATGGAACGAAAGTAAAAAAAAAAGAAAAGTTATAAGGGAAGGAATGAAGTTGTTGTAACTGGCCAGATATCCTGGTAGAGCCTCGGGGCTAAGATACCCACTACCCCTCTCTCCCTCCCGTCTTGTACGCCCCCACCTCCCCCCCCCACCCCCGCACCCCTCTTAGACCACATGATACCGGCACCTATGCAACTAACCTCCTCTCCCCTCCCCCCCCCCCACCCACGACACGGTTTTCTAGACAGTGTATGAAGAAATTTCATGGAATATATATATATATATATATATATATATATATATATATATATATATA
Organism: Macrobrachium nipponense; assembly: GCF_015104395.2. Taxonomy (NCBI): domain Eukaryota; kingdom Metazoa; phylum Arthropoda; class Malacostraca; order Decapoda; family Palaemonidae; genus Macrobrachium; species Macrobrachium nipponense. The sequence continues at coordinate 629,654 of NC_087209.1, read as the reverse complement.
TATATATATATATATATATATATATATGGGTGTCCATAAAGTCCCAGTACCATTACAAGCAATAAATTCTTGTAATGGTACTGCACTTTATGGACACTGTGTACAATATATATGTATGTATAATATATATATATATATATATATATATATATATATATATATATATATATATATATTTATATATATATATATATTTACACATACATACATATATAATATATTATATATATAATCATACATATATACTATATATATATATATATATATACTATATATATATATATATGTATATATATATATATGTATGTATATATACGTATATGTATATATATATATATATATATAATATATATATATATATATGTCGGGGATGCATTGTTCCACAAAGCCTTTCTGCGACCCCCAGTCGACGCTACCACTCATTAGCAGATGGGTCGACTGGTTGGTGGTTGGGGGAGATTGGGGGCGGGGGTTATTTCGGGAGCAATCCACAGACCAGAGGAATGCGAACCAAACGCTCTACAACTCCCAAACAGAGTGGGAGGCAGTCATTGCTCTCTCTCTCTCTCTCTCTCTCTCTCTCTCTCTCTCTCTCTCTCTCTCTCTCCCCTCTCCCCAAACGCAGATTAACTGACCTATAAATCCGAGCACAACAAACTAAAAAAAAAAAAACTTACAAACAAAAAACTCACAAAAAAAACTCACAAACAAAAAACTCACTAATAAAAAAAAACTCACAAACAAACAAACTCACATACAAAAAACACAAAAAAAAAAACACACAAACAAAAAAAACTCACAAACAAAAAACTCACTAATAAAAAAACTCATTAACAAACAACTCACAAACAAAAACACAAACAAAAAACACAAACAAAAAAGCTCACACAAAAAATAAATTCCAATTTACATTTCTCCCTTCGGAGGAAAGAAGACTTCCAAATTCCAACAGGAAACTAGAGAACTGAGCCGTAGGATATATAAGAGGATTCTGCTGACGTATTTATTATTTTTATTTTTCTTTTTTTTCTTTTTTACCCTTTGCGGAGGGAACTGCATTCCACTTACGATAAAAATGGCGCTCTGAATTATGAGGGGTGGCGTAAGTCTTCACATTCTTATAGTGACAATGGATTCAAGGTCTTATTGAAAGCAATTTTTCGGGCTTAGGTCCAGTGCCTTTGGCGTTTTTTCAATGAAGGGTCTTTAGGCTTTTAGTTTAAACTCCTCTTCAGCCTTTCACGTGTTTGTCTGTTTGTTTGTTTGTTTGTTTGTATGGTGTTTTGACGTTGCATGGAACCAGTGGTTATTCAGCAACGGGACCAACGGCTTTATGTGACTTCCGAACCACGTCGCGAGTGAACTTCTATCACCAGAAATACACATCTCTTACTCCTCAGTGGAATGCCCGAGAATCGAATCAGCGGCCACCGAGGTGGCAGGCCAAGACCAAACCGACCACGCCACTAAGGCGCGCTTTTCACTTGGGTAGAAGCCTCTCGGCTTTAACAGACTCTTTAGACTAAATGAATGACAAAACCTTTCAAACATTTGCGAAGTTAATCTTTCATTCTTCAGTGAAACTTTCGAAATCCTGGTTTCAACAATATTTGATGAAACAAAAGCCTTTACATCTCCTGGCAACTTAAGTCTTTAACCTTTCAGGCAGTAAATATCTTAAGGCTTTTATCAATACAGCAGCTCGTGAGACTTTCAGAGGAAGACTTCAAAAGATCTGAATTTACATCTATATTTCAATAATATACTGACATCCTGGGACGCCTTCCTGACGCAAAGGCCGTCGGGACTGGCAAACCCAGTACCTTTACCTAGCCCATGCTCCAACTCAAAAGCATATTCGGATACAATAATCTTCATTTATCATCCGATATTACAAACTAGCGTCGTAGATACGAATTTAGCCGACTATATAAAATTAAAGTGTGAATAATATAGAGCCATTCTTCGGTACCTGACTAAGACAATGTCATTCTACACTTGTTGTTAAGTGACCTGAGAAGACCACATGCCCATAATCCACAATGTATACCTTCTTGGCTTGCAATTTCATTGCAATTTCATGACTGGCATCCTATTTAGCAATCTGCATTCGACATAGACTCTTCCTCATACAAATAACGTAGTGCCGTTTGAAGTCGTAATCCAGTGCATTCCTTCATTACATCGACTTGATATCTACTGGAACTGGAATATATTGAACTGAATATGGAATTTAGGCCAAAGGCCAAGCACTGGGACCCATGAGGTCATTCAGTGATGAAACGGAAATTGACAGTAAAAGGTTTGAATGGTGTAACAGGAGGAAAACCTCAAAGCAGTTGCACTATGAATCAATTGTTAGGAGAGGCTGGAAAGTAAGATGGAAGAAAGATAATAAGAACGGAGGTGCAGTAAAAGGAACGAAATGGGTTGCAGCTAGGGGACGAAGGCACGCTGCGATGAACCTTAAGTAATGCCTGCAGTGCACCGCATGAGGTCCACTGACTGCACTACCCCCCTACGGGGTAGAAAATTATGTGACTGGAATCCTACTAGCGCCATTCGACGACTCTGGTGACAAAGTCACCATTATCACGTGAGGCCTGGTTCCTTCCGAACTAACTAACCAGGGTATGTGGGTATGAGATCCTTGGCACTGACATAAGTTGGCGCCAGCAGATCCTGTACTTGTACCAATTACTTCGGAGTGGGCATATCCTTGAGACGGTGCCCACGATGATCAGAGAGCCTCTTCCTCTCTGAATAAGCAGAAAGTATGAAAAGGTGCCAGGTAGTGTTACCAACTTAGACAGAACGCAATAACACTAATATATAGCCTGATAACTCCAGAGAGGCGTATTATGATAATCACACGATGGTTTTCTAAATAAGTGAATTACATGACGGTCTTTGGATTTTTCGTAGAGACAGAATAGAGCCAGTTTCCCCCGTTAAGTGAGAAACTTCTTTGGCTTTTAAGTAGGGGAAAGGAGAAAGTGATGTAGATTAAAAGGTTAAATTGAGCGGGGTAGATATTCCACATGAACACATAAGCTCATTATCATATCAAAGATCTCTCTCTCTCTCTCTCTCTCTCTCTCTCTCTCTCTCTCTCTTTTGTATGTAAATATACATATACATACATACATACATATATATATATATATATTATATATATATATATATATATATATATATATATATGTGCGTGTGTGTGTGTGTGTGTATGTAATATATGTACACATACACATAAATATACTTCCTAGAAACTTAATATATATTATATATATCTATATATATATATATATATATATATCCATAAATATACTCAGTACTCCCTAAAACCTTAGAATATTTCATAACTGAAAAATAACATAAAAAACCTGGTACTTCTTAGGGCGTTTTCTCTCTCTCTCTCTACATATATATATATATATATACATATATATATATATATATATATATATATATATATATATATATACTGACTATATACATGCATACATAAATATTCATAACTGTAAAATAGCATAAAAGAACCGATACTTCTTAAGGTGTTCTCTCTCTCTCTCTCTCTCTCTCTCTCTCTCTCTCTCTCTCTCTCTCTCTCTCTCTCTGAAAACTTTTCACGATTAATCCCGGATGAACCAATATATCCCGAGGCATTGACTAAAACTCCATCAAAAACGAACGACGTAGACAAGTTTCCGAACGAACTTATCTTCCGGATTTCAAAATTCGCGAAACTTTTATCGTACAAATCGCTAACGTTAATCCCGTTCAAATTTTCACGGAAAGTTTTTTTTTTTTTTAAAGGCTGCGAGAGATTCTCTGTCACGGTCGCATCTCGGCATCATAAAATAATCAGACGTTTCAAACGATGAATTTTAGATTTCCCGCTGAAGTTTGCAGGCGAGTTCGAAGTTCGAACTGTCTCTTCAAGCGGCAGGCGGATGTGTCGTGTTTGGGGGAGGGGATGGGGATGGGGGTGGGGGTAAGGGGGTGGGGGTGTAGCTAGTGCCTTCAGCGCACCTCATGTGGAGCACTGTAGGCATTACTATAAGGGCGTTCGTAGTTTTGGGGGGGGGGGGGGCATTGTTGTCCGTATTAAACAATTGATTTATTAATACGCGTACTCCCTAGGGAAGTAGTGCCTTCAGTGTACCTCATGTGGAGCACTGTAGGTTCATTACTAAGGGGTGTTTGGCAGATACCAACTTTTTATTTGTTTACTCCACATCCATTCGCCCTCTCTTTCTTCAATTTTGCTGTCCGGCGCCTCTAACAGTGACTTCTTTAAATCCCTGTATCTCATCTCCTTCATTTTCTGGTTCTCTCTGCCTTGCTGTTCAACTTCTCCAACTCCCTCTTTTCATGAATTTAAGAGCTCAATGGCCGACAGTGGTCCAGTGCTTGGCTTAACAGCCCAAATGTCATAAATCAAATAAAATCAGTACGAGTAACTGAAGCCACAATTCGACATCCAGGTTTAACGATCCACGACTGATTAACTCATATAAGTAACAGGCGTCGCAAAACCCGCGGTCATCGGAGAGGGGATTAATTTTCAGTAGTGAGGTCACAATTGATGGAAATTTATTCGTATAATTTACAAAGAAAAATTCATAGAAAATAAAAATAATACGACCCTTCTTAATAATAATAATAATAATAATAATAATAATAATAATAATAATAATAATAATAATAATAATAATATTATTATATTATTATTATTATTATTTATTATTATTATTAATAATAATAATAATAATAATAATATAATAATAATATAATAATAATAATAATAATAATATAAACCGTAAAACAAAAGCCTCGAAGAGGTAATCCTCACCAGGTGGAATGAGGAATCATTCTCATGTATTTCATTTATGTTCTCTCAATTTACTAATCTGCAAAAAAAAAATACTATCCATAATTATATCTACTGAACAAAAAAAGTCCACCCAGAAAGTGATCTAAAATCAGTTAAACAAAAACACAAAAAAGGGGGGAGGGGAGGGGGTTGCGCAAAGCTAACATCATCACTTTGTCTGGAATGAAAAATTCTAGAAAAGTTTTATATTCCGATTTTACAATATTAGAATAAGAGACAAATGCAACAGTCAGTTAAGTCTCCCTCGGGACAACTCCACCATCTTGAAAAAAGAAGGAAAAACACAAGATAAAATTCCTCTCAGAAAGTTTTTTTTTTTTCCTCTCTCTAAGTCCTTCCACGAGCTTTTGAAGGATTAGGCCAACAACGCAGGAGGAGGAGGAGGAGGAGGAGGAGGAGGAGGAGGAGGAGAGGAGGAGGAGGAAGAGGAGGAAGGGTCGTAATAGGGGAATTGGGAATTCAGATGTTATGAAAACTGCAAATGCTTCTTGTTGGTTTTATGCTTCTTTTCGCTTACTCGGGGAGTATGCCTACAAAATACTTTGTGGCTGCTGTGTTGTTGTTGGCGGGGGGGGGGAGGGGGGGGGGTAGGGGGGGGGAAAACGGTTAGAAAAAGCCTAAAAGGTCTGAAAAAGATGCTTCTTGTTGGTTTTATGCTTTTTTTCGCTTACTCGGGGAGTATGCCTACAAAATACTTTGTAGCTATTATTGTTGTTGTTGCGGGGGGGGGGGGGGGGGGGGGGGGGGGGGGGTGTTTCGCGTTGAGTCAAAGATACGGGAATTTTAGGATAGGATATTATTGAAAATGAAAATAAATGAAATAATGCGCATGTTAAACAGAACAGAAAAATTATTTCTAATAAAATCTGGCGTTTTTTTTAATTTTCGTTGGTGAGACAAACTTCTATTTGACCGTAGATTTTAGCACGCGCCTCCGAGTATGCTGGAGGTTGGATAAAGCCTTGTTCTTTCTTGAAAATGCTAAATCAGATTATTAAAGTAAACGGTTAATCATTTATCCATATTCAACTGGTTTCCCTTGATAGAGGGTGGCTCCACGGAAAATATCAAAATGGTCACCGCCAAATTGACCACGCGGGAGGGTAGTGCCGTCAGTGTACCTCACGCGGGGCACTGTAGGCATTACTCGAAATTCTTTGCAGCGTCCCTTCGTCCCCAAACGACTACCGCTTTCGTTCCTTTTACTTTGTATGTTGTTTGTTTGTTTGTTTGTTTGTATGGTGTTTTCACGTTGCATGGAACCAATGGTTATTCAGCAACGGGACCAACGGTTTTACGTGACTTCCGAACCACGTCATTACTTTGTATGTGAACCTTTACAAATCATATTATTGTACAAGACAATACATAGGCAGATTCATCGAGACCCTATGCATATCTGGTCTCTCTCTCTCCCTCTCTCTCTCTGATGCCTTACGCTTGTTTGGCCTCTCTCTCTCTCTCTCTCTCTCTCTCTTTATTCCTTTCTCCCTCCAATAAACTCGGTAATTAAACAAGGGATCCATACAACTCCCCCGCGATATAAGTACTAATAATCACAGTCGTTTTCGAGGAGGGGGGTGGGGGAGGGGGAGGGGAGGGCTTATTGGGGGGTGGGGTGATCTCCATAATTACTAACCGACCTCTATTACTATGATTCACTGGCTCATGACCACCCGGTAATGAACGGGGGGAATACGAGGCACTTCGATTAGTTTGCTCTCTCTCTCTCTCTCTCTCTCTCTCTCTCTCTCTCTCTCTCTCTCGATTGCAGGCTAATTAGAGCGATACGTTCCTGATAATGACTTGCCTCAGATTCTTCACATAGGTATATATAAAATTTCTCCTGTAATATATTTTCGTATTTTTGCACCAGTCGTTGGTCTTTTGCCTTCAAGATTGTTGTTGTTGGTGTGTCTGTTGTTTGTTATCGGATTAATGCTGTTGTTGTGGATAACTTGAGTTCTCGATTCAAGTTGTTCTGTTTCGGATGCGATGTTTATATTTTTCTTGCTTTTTTTTTTTTGTCTTTTTTTTGATATTTGTTGTTTCGAAGTTTCATTCCCTCTGTTCAAAAAAAAAATATGCAAAAAAAATCTTTATCTCCTGCCTGAAAACCAAATATGAGAGTAAACTTCAAACATATAAAAATAAAAAAAAACCTTCGCGCTTACAATATTAACAACTTTTTCTTTCGTTGGCAAAAACCGAAAAAAATAAGGCTGAAAAAATGATTGAAAGAACAACCATTCACTCCCCTTTTCTTTCTGAGCAAAAAAAATAAAAATAAATAAGGAAGAAACAGACTAAAAATTTATCACAAATCTGTAAAGCCTTTTGAGATTCACGGTTAAACGAACTATTGCATTTTTAAGATCTTCGCGATGCCCAGAATTTACATACATAAGAAAGACAGTTATTTTGAAAACGAAAATCAATTGGTTTAAACTTTTTTTTTTTTATACAAGTAGGTTTCTTTCCGGCTATTTCAAAGTTTTGGAATTTTTTCCTTACCATTTTGTTACGTTTCGTAACATTTTCCTTCTTTCGAAAGATGAGATGTCCCTTTATAATTCCCAAATGAAGTAGCTCCAGGACTCATGCAAAAGAGTGTGCTCTTAGAGACAGAGCACACAGCGAGAAAAGTGATGGACTCCTAAGGAAGCAGGATGCAACTCGGAACCCCACACTATAAATACCACCCAGTCGAATAGAATGATTGTGATAGACCAAAAAATAATAATAAATAAATAAATAAAATAAATAAATGTTCTCTGATGATGTAGCTATAATTCTCAGAGAATAATAATAATAATAATAATAATAATAATAATAATATAATAATAATAATAATAATAATAATAATAATAATAAAAATAATTAATTATTATTATTATTATTGTTATTTTTTTTTTTTTTTTTTTTTTTTTTTTTTTTTTTTTTTTTTTGTGCTCTATCACAGTCCTCCAATTCGACCTGGGTGGTATTTATAGTGTGGGGTTCCGGGTTGCATCCTGCCTCCTTAGGAGTCCATCACTTCTTCTACTATGTGTGCCGTTTCTAGGGGGATCACACCTCTTCCTGCATGAGTCCTGGAGCTACTTCAGCCTTTCGTAGTTTTTCTAGATCCTTTTCAGGGATCTTGGGATCGTGCCTAGTGCTCCTATGATTATGGGTACGATTTCCACTGGCATATCCCATATCCTTCTTATTTCTATTTTCAGATCTTGAAAATAGAAATAAGAAGAATATGGGATATGCCAGTGGAAATCGTACCCATAATCAATAGGAGCACTAGCACGATCCCAAGATCCCTGAAAAGGAATCTAGAAAAACTAGAGGCTGAAGTAGCTCCAGGACTCATGCAGAAGAGTGTGATCCTAGAAACGGCGCACATAGTAAGAAAAGTGATGGACTCCTAAGGAGGCAGGATGCAACCCGGCCCACCCACTATATACCACCCAGTCGAATTGGAGGACTGTGATAGAGCAAAAAAAAAATTAATAAAAATAATAATAATAATAATGATAATAATTAGATAATTAATAAATAACTAAATAAATAAATATATATATATATGGTCAACGTTTACATATAGCTTATGCAGTTATAATTCCCTGAGGTAGTGCTTCAGTTCTATAGCGGAAAGTGGCCAAAAACATAAGTAATCTTTGATAATGTACCTATAATTTTCGTGAATAATTAATAATAATTGAATAATAATAATAATAATAATAATCAATAATAACAATAATAATAATAATAATAAACCTCGACCTGCTCCTGCTTACACGTTTTCCATTATACCATATGAGGCAGCGAATCCCCCCCACCCCCCCTCTCCCCGCTCTCACTCTCTCTCTCACCTTGCTCTCCTCGCAGGACTGAAGGACCATTGGACATAAGGGATTTTCAATCGAGCGCCATTTTCGTCCCGAGGAGGAGCTCTCATGGAGGCTCCCCCACCACCCCCCCCGCGTCCACCCGCCCCCTGCCCTTAATGAGACTTCACCTGCGATAGGAGACCGAAAGGTATAAAACAAAATGTATAAAATGGAAATGTGTATACTATCTGCGAGGATTTAAAACAGCTCTCCTTCATTTTTCGGACGCGTAGTCTTATCGAAGTCGTATGAAGATATAAAGCAAGACATGATGAGACATACGTATTTTAAGGTTAAAGAATGTTTTCTGACCTATGTATTAGCTAAAACTGGTTTTTTTATTATGCTCATATAAACTAATGATACACACACACATTATCATATATATATATATATATATATATATATATATATATATATATATATATATATATATATATATCAATTCAAGCTACAAATGTCCTTTCCAATATCTAATATATATATACTAATACCTACGGACAAACACACTATATATATATATATATATATATATATATATATATATATATATATATATTATATATATATATATATATATATATATATATATATATATATATATATATCTATAATATATATTAATATATATATATATATATATATATATATATTATATATATATATATATATATATATATATATATATATTTACACGACGCAAAATATTTTGCACTTCACTGTTTAATCCTCCTCTTTCGAGTACGACACTTTCTCTCTCTCTCTCTCTCTCTCTCTCTCTCTCTCTCTCTCAATCATTTAAAGTGATTACGCAAAACAAATAAAAAATATATCGTTTCAATTCGGATCTCAAAGTTTTCAAATATACTTTTGAAAGATTCGGACGCAGGAAATAAATTAAAACTGCGATATGCAAATACGATCTACAGACAGTAAACAACGGGTTTGCGTCGAGATTAAATTGGATAAATACAGAATAATAAAAAAAAAAGAACAAAAACACTCGTCCATTGCTATTCTGGTCGAAACCATTACGACCGTCGCTTGGGTAAACAGTTCTTTAAAAGGAGATGACATGTTGCTTTTTTTTTTTTTTATTGTCAAGAGAAATTGTCATACGTGCGTTGAGAGATTTGTGATCTGTGTCAATAAAACTGGAAGAAGGACAATGCTCTGTTTATAGGATAAGGTTTATATTTATTATAATAATATTATTATAATATATATAATATATAGGAATATAATATATCATATATATATATATATATACATATATAATATATATATATATAGTTTTTATGTATTTTTACATGTCTATTTATATATATACGTGTATATATATATATATATATATAAATATATATATGTGGTGTATGTATATATATATATATATATATATATATATTATGGGGATACAATCCACAATGAAGTAAATTCTTCTTGTAGTTTAAAAATATATAGATCTTGTATAAACTACAAGAGGAATTTACTTAATTGTGGATTGTATCCCCATTTACTTAAGAGGTACGACATAGTACCTGGCTTCTGCATATATTATATATATATATATATATATATATATATATATATATTATATATATATATATATATATGTATATATAATATATATTATATATATTATATATATGATATATATATATTATACGTGTGTGCCTGTGTGTATCTGTCCTGCTATTACACATTATACAACCAGATTTGAAGTATATATATATATATATATATATATATTATATATATAATTATATATATATATATATATCTATTATAGTTATTTATATTATAATATAATTATATAGGTTATATATAATTAAGATATTATTATATTATATTATATATATATAATTATATTATAATATATATATATATAAATATTAATATAATTATAATAATATTTAATATATATTAATTATATATATATATATATATATATATACTATTAATATATTATATTATATATTCAATCTCCTGCTACATCTAAGGAGTGTAAATTACCTATATCCTACAGAAATGATTATATCATCTATTGACAATATCACGACGACGACGACTACTACTGCTACTACTACTACTATACTACTACCACTCCTACAATGATGACAGCACCTACCACTCACATCCAAGCCGCACCTTCTGGCGAATTGCCTGGAGCCTGAGACCGCAAGTTGCTATGTCGTTTTCATCCCTGCAAGAATGAAGAGGTTTAAATGTTTATTTTTTTTCTTTCTTTAAGATTCAAACTTAGTGAAGACACGTGCCCCGGATGATGTTATAGTAAAGGATGATGTTATACTAAAGAATGATGTTATAGTAAAGGATGATGTTATACAAATAATGCTGTTTATAGTTAAAGGATGGGTGGTTATAGTAAAGGATGATGCTATCCTAAAAGATGATGTTATAGTAAAGGAGGATGTTATAGTAAAAGGATGAGTTATAGTAAAGGATGATGTTATTACTAAATAATGATGTTATAGTAAAAGATGGTGTTATAGTAAAGGATGATGTTATACTAAATAATGATGTTATAGTAAAGGATGGTGTTATAGTAAAGGATGATGCTATCCTAAAGGATGATGTTATAGTAAAGGATGGTGTTATAGTACAGGATGATGTTATAGTAAACAATGATGTTATAGTAAAGGATGATGTTATGCCAAAGGATGATGTTATACTAAAGGATGATGTTATGCCAAAGGAAGGATGAGGTTATACTAAATGATGATGTTGTAGTAAAGGATGATGTTATGCCAAAGGATGGCGTTATAGTAAAGGATGATTTTAGAGTAAAGGATGATGTTACAGTACAGGATGATGTTATGCCAAAGGATGATGTTATACTAAAGGATGATGTTATAGTAAAGGATGATGTTATGCCAAAGGATGATGTTACACTAAAGGATGATGTTATGCCAAAGGATGGTGTTATAGTAAAGGATGATTTTAGAGTAAAGGATGATGTTACAATACAGGATGATGTTATGCCAAAGGATGATGTTATACTAAAGGATGATGTTTTAGTAAAGGATGATGTTATAGTAAAGGATGATGTTATTGCAAAGGATGATGTTATACTAAAGGATGATGTTTTAGTAAAAGGATGATGTTATAGTAAAGGATGATGTTATAGTAAAGGATGATGTTATTGCAAAGTATGATGTTATACTAAATAATTACTACACAATACGCCGTGAAGGATATTTATCAAATAATGATAATAATGATAATAACATTAAATAATGGAAATCATGATAATGAAAATATAAATGATAAAATAATAATAATATGAATGAAAATATAAATAAAAGAATAAAAATAAAAGAAATAAAACTATGTCAAAGTATTCTCCAAGGAGAGTATATAATAAGACGTCCAAATATTTCCTCGATGGGTAATAGTCTGAGAGAGAGAGAGAGAGAGATTTAGAGAGAGATGAGAGAGAGAGATTGAGAGAGAGAGAGAGAGAGCCAGACCCACAGATTACGCCACCCCCCTTTTGAGAACTGGTGCCTTTTTTACCCAACTTCGGCTTCTTAAAAAAAAAAAAAAAAAAAAAACACGTCCACAAGACATAACAATCTGACACAAGAATACCTGATCACAGTAGTGTTCTATGCCAAGATGCCTCTGGGTATGCAGTCAAGTGAGGGCATCAGTCTCGGTGTTCAAGAAAGTTGCCTGAATGCGTAATCAAGAAGGGTGAGGTAAAAGGCATATCGAAGGTCAAGATCTTTTCGAAAGCCGAGGTTATATCAAAGGTCGAGGTGCTACATCAAAGGTTAATCAACAAATTTTGGTATGGTCAAAATGCTTTTGAATAACCTCAACTTCAAGGTCATCAAATTTGGGTGTGAATGAAAAGCTTTAGCAAAACTTCAACGAAGGTATCTTCCGCAGTTTCTTCAGAAATGTGTTCAAGGTCATGTCAAAGGTCAAGGTTAAAGGTCAAGTTTAAAGGTGAAGGTTAAATGTCATGTCAAAGGTCAAGGTGAAAGGTGAAGGTTAAAGGTCATGTCAAAGATGAGGGTTAAATGTCATGTTAAAGGTGAAGGTTAAAGGTCATGTCAAAGATGAGGGTTAAATGTCATGTTAAAGGTGAGGGCTAAGGGTCATGTCAAAGGTCAGGTCAAAGGTCATATCAAAGGTGAGGGTTAAAGATCATGTCATAGGTGAAGGTCAAAGGTCATATCAAAGGTGAGGGTTAAGTGTCATGTTAAAGGTGAGGGTTAAGGGTCATGTCAAAGGTGAGGGTTATAAATCATGTCAAAGGTGAAGGTTAAGGGTCATATCAAAGGTGAGGGCTAAAGGTTAAAGGTAATATCAAAGGTCAAGGTTACAGGTCATGTCAAAGGTGAGGGTTGAATGGCATGTTAAAGGTGAGGGTTAAGAGTCATGTCAAATGTTAAAGTTAAAGGTCATATCAAAGGTGAAGGTTAAAGGTCAAGGCTAATAGTCATGTCAAAAGTCAAGGTCACTTCAAAAGGTGAAGGTCATCAAATTTTGGAGACGTTTTGCATAACTCTGATAAAGACGTTTTTAACAGATCCTTCAGAAATGTCTTAAAACGCAAAAACGAGACAGACGGTCAGAAGACGCCACAGGTCACTAAAAAGTCACAGGTATGGCCAAACCCGTGCCCATGTCTAGACCAGGTCATTCGGTGATTAACAGAGGGACATACCCTATTTCGAAAACGAAAATGATACGCTACAGAACACCTGGTGGGGAGGAAATTCCGAAGTTTCGGAATGGCCAGAAAGAAACAGACGTGTAACGACAAAAGAATTAAAAATTAAATAACAGACTTCCGCTTTCACAATACCTGTCTTTCATACGCAGGTGAATGACGGTAATTACGCCGAAGAAACTGCATCATCGACACAGAATGAATATCACCATTCAATACAGCAACAAAGAAACTGGAAGGATTAACATCATAACTAACAATAAGATCAGAAGTTCAATGCCGAGGAAATCCTCTTGCGACACATTTCCAGGAAACACTGCGTGTTGGAGGCTCATATTTGGACAACTACAGAAGTCGAAATGTTAAAAAGATCCACAGATCTCATCAATGAATCTATAAATACACCAAGTCTTTCAATTTAACGGCACAAGTTAAATGAAGACACATAAAGAGCGAGGTATTGGTTGGTCTGGAAAATCAGTATTGGTAAAATAAATAAAATAGAGAAACACACACGCTAATAATAATCAAACATAGACAGAAAGAATGGAAGCAATCGCCATTGGGCATACATTTAATGATTTAACTGTCCTTTCATCAATGAAGCTAATAGTATGATATAAATGTTACAACTGTATCGCTGTTATAATATAATACCTGCTATACTACACTTCATTTTCTTGCTCAAGGCTTTAGGGTAATTAAAAGTGTAGTTTATTACATGTAATGTATGTGCTGCACAGGAAAATGGATATCTAATATACACGCTGAGTTGTATATATCTAATATACACACTGGAGTTTCATACAAAACATATGTTATTTAAGGAAAAAAAAAAATAATAATCGATTTTAATATTTCTATGACAATACCTGCACTCCTTCCACTTTACATTTAACTGAAATCTGTGTCCTGGGAGCTTATCAAGTTACTTCACAGTGGATAAGACTGTACCGTAAAAATGTGTGCAAATAATAATAATAATAGAATAAGTAATAATAATAATAAGGAAGAAGAAAGAAAGAAAGAAAAGAAAATTGCACATTCCATCTGGTAAACCCCTACACAAATATAATATAATTATATATATATTATATATTATATATATAATCTTTAATTGTATATATAAATAATAATAATATATAATATATTATATTATATATATATTATATATATTGGAGAGGAGAGGAAGGAGAGAGACGAGAGAGAGAGAGAGAGAGCACATGAACGAAGACTTGATGTATACCCAATCGTCTCTTGTTACCAGATACCCAAGTGACCCCTACCAAGATCAAGGTTCCTATTTCAACTCCAGGGCGAGGGCGGCCGATTGTCGGCATACTCCGCTAAAGAGCCATCGAGTTAAGTAACCGAATTTTTATTAGCCTGGTAGTTAGAATATGGCAATAACCTGTTATATATATATATATATATATATATATATATATATATATATATATATCCATATGTATATATAACCTCACTTTGCTTTGGTCTCCATTCTAAGGAGAACCATAGCCATGCTCTAGGTGTTGTGTATAATGAATGTTTGCAGACACACTTCGGGTAAAGATACAAAATATATAAAAACTACTGAGGCTAGAGGGCTGCAATTTCGTGTGTTTGATGATTGGAGGGTGGTTGATCAACATACCAATTTCCAACCCTCTAGCCTCAGCAGTTTTTAACATCTGAGGGCGGATAGGAAAAGGGCGGACGGACAGGCAATGCCGGCACAATAGGTGTCTTTTCAGTAGACCAAATAGTATTTTCCCTGCATCAGAATTCTTCACAAAACCACTGAGGCTTGGAACGCGAGGAAGAATTCGGAAAAGTCTGTGGATATTAAAAATATACTGCTTACACACACTTGCTTACCTGGCACAGGGGACACGACATGTGATTCAGATCTGATGAAGCTTTTGCTTTCGTCACTCTCTCTCTCTCTCTTTCTCGCTATTTCAGTCTCGTAGGTCGAACGATTTATGTTTCATTATTGAAATTAAATAGGTAATTAAAACTTCTTTAGAGAAATATTAAGAAATTACCATTAGTTTTCAACTATTGCTAAATTTAACATAAAAATTCTTTATATGGGAAAATCAATCAAATAAGCATGGCAAGTGATCTTAGCGTTTTCAAACCACTACCACTAAATGAAATTTTCCGGTTACTAATAATATTATTTTTGCGGTGCTAAATGCGGAAAGATCGCAGGCACTAAAATTGTTACAATACATAATACAGTCTAGGACTCTAGTGGTCAGTAATCAACCATGTTAATACTATATATATATATATATATATATATATATATAATATGAAATAAGCTACAAATTCCCTTCGCCTTCAATATCCAATTCGCTTTACCTCGGAGTTAATATATTTTCATATAATATGTTATGTTATGGGAGTTGATAACGTCACTCAAGTCCTGATTTCTCCTCTGTCCGCTGGGCGCTGTTTCGAACCCACGAGATGAAAAAATTATTATCAACTAAAAAATTTACCTTTCGGATAACAACATTATATGAAAATATATCAATTCCGAGGCAGAGCAAATTGAATGTCTCGTATTTTCGTCTGCACATTAGAAAACTAGCAATATGTTTTATTTCTTATTTATCTCACGTTTTGGACATTATAGGAAAGTTTTGGTCATATAAGAGACAAAGGAATTACGAGTAAAAGTGAAGAGAGGAGCATTTTATTCTTTATATATACTTGTTTTTATTTATCATCGGATTTTGTATCATTCGCGCAATCAAGATGATCTAAAACTTTTCATACAATAAATTCCCCTTGAATATGCCGGTGCTTTCAGATTGTAGATGTGTGTGATATGAGAAGAGAAAATAAAGAATCTGTCTTATTATGTTGCGGATCATCCATCCGGATTCTGGGAAGACTTTTACATACACTCGCTTACCTGGCACAGGGGACACCACCTGGGATTCGGATCTGATGAAGTTTCTGCTTTCGTCACTCACCTCTCTTTCTCTCTCTCTTTCTCGCTTTTTCAGTCTCATGTGTCTAACGATTTATGTCTCGTTATCACAATTAAATAGACATTTAAAACTTCTTGAGAAAAATATTAAGAAATTACGATTATTTTTCAACTAGGCTAAATTTAACATAAAAATTCTTAATATGGGAAAAACGATCGAATAAGTATGGCTAGTGATCACAGCGTTTTCAAACCACATACTCTTAGAAAGTTGTTGCTCCTACAAGTTTCATTTTTGCGGTGCTAATTGCGGGAAGAGCGCAGGCACTAAAATACAATGTAGTATAATACAGTCAAGTGGTCAGTATTAAACCATATATATATATATATTTATCGCAATAAGCTACAAATACCCTACAATATCCAATTCGCTCTACCTCGGAATTAACATATTTTCATAGACGTTAACTGAGTCGACAATGGTCACTGAAGTCCTGATTTCTCTCTGTCCCCTGGGCGCTGGTTCGAACCCACGAGAGGACTAAGTTATGGATATTAAAGGACAAAATTTCATATATATATATTATATATCTATATATATATATATATATATATATATGTATGTATAATTTACCTTCTTATCTCATGCAAAACGTGAGATAAATGAAGAAATAAAAACATATCACTAATTTTCTAAGCTGCAGACGAAAATATGAGACACTGAGCGACAGCCTATATATACCTCCCGGTACACCAGCCAATCAGAGGCCGCCAAACAAACGTCTCGTAGGAATAGGGCTCCTCACCCAAGAATTTACCTTAAGTGAATCAGCTATAGTTCATAATCATTTCCATATAGACGTAGCTAGGGGCCACGTCACATCATCACTTACAATAATAATAATATAAGAAGGGAGTAGACCCTCTTTTAAGCATCTCCTGTTATCAAGAGTGGCAGTATCAGTGGAATTTATTTTAAACAAGGCCTTTTTAATTCTTCTAACTATAAATGAAGTACCTGAACTGTAAGGTTAAAGCAAAATCATAATAATAAAGCGATTTAACACATAACTCATTTACTAGAAGTGAATAAAATGCAATGTAGACAAAAACAACAATAATAATAAAAACATGCGTAAGCTGATATGACGTCAAAAAATTAACGAACTGAACAAGATAAACTGTAGTCTGAAAGCAAAGGAATAATAATAATAAACCACGAACTGACTTTTATCTCCCCCAACAACAAACAAATAGAAAAACGGCTAAACCCAGACAACAACAATTCTAGCATTAATCAAAATAAAAACAGCGCAACAACGAATCAACAATGCAGAATCATCACCAAGAGGAGATTCCTTTTTCCCTCCCTCGGCCCAATCCGAATCACGGACTCTTTTCATCCAAGCTCCAAATCCGGGTTCATCGGATTGGATCTTGAGATTGACATTCTTTTTACACTGATTTTTAGCCTTCTTTTTTTTTTGTAACTTGCCTGCATTTCAGCTAATGGAAACTGGATGATCTATTCTCTCTCTCTCTCTCTCTCTCTCTCTCTCTCTCACCGCTGCATGATGGCATAGTGTAAATGACGGAGAAGAAGAGAGAGAAAGAGTGCGCGCGCGCGCGTTGGTGTGATATGAAAACCTGGTAAGGCCAAACTCAAGCAGCAGAGCGCCTCGGCGGCGTGGTCGGTATGGTCATGGCGTACCACCTCGGTGGCCGCGAGTTCGATTCTCGGGCATTCCATTGAGGGGTGAGAGATGTGTATTTCTGGTGATAGTTCACTCTCGACGTGGTTCGGAAGTCACGTAAAGCCGTTAGTCCCGTTGCTGAATAACCACTGGTTCCATGCAACGTAAAAACACTTTATAAACAATAGACAAACTCGAGCAGAGTTCAGTCACTGTATGATTTGACCGGTTAACGTCAACTTGGCGTCACACTTCGTGGTTAGAAAGGCGAGGGCGCAGATCTGTCACCGTAGACTTCTCTTCGAAATTCATAAGCTAAAACATGCTTTACAACTCATAGTTTAAATACAAGCTCCAAATCTCAGAGTCTAAATACACGCCCTAAAACTCATAAATAAATATAAGCTTCCAAACTCATAATTAAATACAAGCTTCAAAACTCATAATTTTAATACACGCTCCAAAACTCATAGAATAAATACAAGCTTCAAAACTCATAATTTTAATACACGCTCCAAAACTCAGAGAATAAATACAAGATTCAAAACTCATTAAGTATAAACTTCCAAACTCATAATGAAATGCATGCTTCAAAACTCATGATTGAATACACGCTTCAAAACGCATAACCAAACACACGCTTCAAAACTCATCATTTAAATACACGCTTCAAAACTCATGATTAAGTATAAGCTTCCAAACTCATAATGAAATGCATGTTTCAAAACTCATGATTGAATACACCCTTCAAAAAGTATATATAATCAAATACACGCTTCAAAACCCATAATCTAAATACGGGCTTCAAAACTCATGACTAAATACAAGCATCAAAACCCATCATTTGAATACGCGCTTCGGAACTCAACTCAATACATCGTTTAAAACTCATAAATACACGTCGTTCAAAGTGGCATGTGAAAATAAGATAAGGAAACACTGGCGAACGAAGAAAATTCCATGATTGTGGAAGTGAATAGGAGGAAGGTCCGATAAAAACTAACTTTTATTGTACAAACACATTTTCCTGGATTTACAGGTCTGTGTTTTCTCCGGCAAAGAAAACGTGAGAGGTGGTGTAGAAAACGGCTGAAAAAACTGTTTATTGCCTTTTCACCTGCGTGTATTTATTTATTTATAATAATAAGTAATGTGCGGCTCTGTCTTGTTTTCTGTTATTCTTCAAATATATTTTCCCTTTTCTTTTCAAGCATTATGTGTATTAGGACTTGATACTAACAGGATGTTTATGAATGAATGATTATCCGAAAAACTATAAGTTATGTGACTACGTTTTTCTCTATAGTAAAGCTCCTTTTTCGTTTTTTACAATCTTATTATATGCTTGTGTTAGTTGTACTTTTCTTTGCAAGAACAAAAAGAGATTACTGTTTACTTTGTATATTCTGTATTATATCTCTTTTTGGACAAATTTGTACTTAATAGCTGTATATTTTGTCAATAAAAGAACTAACTACCATATGCCTCAAGCCGAATTGTTACAATTTTTGAATGCAGAACAATTTCTTTATGACATGCCAGACTGATTTTTAATATTAAATCCGAAATATTTCATTTTCGCGAATCTGATGATTTGAATTCCAGTGAAACGTTATGTTTTAGACACTGGACTTTCTCTTGTGTTGAATCAATTCCCCAGAAACCACACACATACACAAAATATTAACTTCAAATTTTCTCTCCTGGAATTTTTTTTTTTTTTTTTTGTTTTTTTTTTTTTGCAGATTATCAGAGAGAGAGAGAGAGAGAGAGAGAGAGAGAGAGAGAGAGAGAGAGAGAGAGAGAGAGTCATTTAAACAAGTATAGTTTTATATCGTTATATCTTATTGTTATTATTTAGTATTCAAGGACTTGCGAAAAGAGAGAGAGAGAGAGAGAGAGAGAGAGAGAGAGAGAGAGAGAGAGAGAGAGAGAGAGAGTCCCTTCTTCCATCGAGAAGCAACATGTTCATTGATCCATGTAATTGAATTGTTCCATTTCCATCATATTCTAGTATATATGAATAAGTATAATGATTACCACGGGTGCATGCATGCATGTATACTCGTGCATACACGGGTGTACATGTAGGCATCCCTGTACTGCTCGCACACGTATACAAAATAAATATATAAATGTCAATATATAGAAAATATTTTACTGTATGTTGGAAAACATATCTATATATAAAAATATCTATATATATTATCTTCTATATATATATATATATATGTGTGTGTGTGTGTGTGTGTGTGTGTGTGTGTGTGTATGTGTGTGTGTATAAACAAATTGCTCATTTTCTTAATCATATTTGCGTACAAGCACAAGTGTTAGCTTGGCGGGTATACTCATGGCTGTGCGCTGTAAACACGTTAAGCACACATACAATTATGATGTATTTCAGTATGTGACTATTTACGATACACTTTTTACTATTCGCTTGGGTATGTACGTACGCTGTATTTTTCGTATACGCGCGTGTATAAATGCTGTATGCACGTAATGTTATGTACTCACATTTAATAATACAAGGGATTATGTAAACTGTATTTAGGTGCATTTATGCGTTTTGAAGGTTGAGCCGAATGTAAAATAAATTAAAGTATGTATAGATTATATATATATATATAAATATAATAATTATGACTATAGATCTTATATATATATAATAATTAATTATATATACGTCTATCGTCTTATATATAAGCATAGATTATACACGAATATACATACATTAATATTTATTTTTATAGATACCTTAATATATAAGCATATACATACATAGATAATATATACATTAATATTTGTATATATATACATATATATATACATGAATATATACTTTCACCGACAACCAACACGCAGTATAATTAGATAGCCAGCCAGTACGCTGTCGCGTGCACGCGCGCGCGCTGCCGTGAGACCACGACCAGCAAAGACAAACGCCTCACACCTGCCACAATCCCACCTCAAACACACCTGAGCACGCGCAGGTAATGCGGGGGGGGGGGGGATAGATATATATTTCCCCTTGTGGCCTCTCTCTGAAATAGGAGCCGAATTCGAAGTCTGCTCTGTCTCAAGTTAGGAAGGAAGGAAGTAAAGGAAGGAAGGAAGGAGGAAGAAAAGGAAGGAAAAAGGAAAGGGAATGGAAAGGAAAGGAAAAGAAAAGGAAGGCGGGAAGGAAGGGGGAAAAGGGAAGGAAATTGAAGGAAAAGGAAGGAAAAGGGAAGGAAGGGAGGGAGGAAAAAAAAAGGAAGGAATAAAAGGGAAGGGAAGGGCGGGGAGGAAGGAGGAAAGGAAGAAGGAATTAAAGAAGGAAGAAAGGAAGGCAAGGAAGGGGGAATGAAAAGGAAGGAAAAGGGAAAAGGAAAAGGAAGAAAGAAGAAGGAAGAAGAAGGGAAAAGGAAGGAAGGGAAAAGAAAAGAAGAAGAAAAGAAAGAGGGAGGAGGAACAAAGGAAGGAATAAAGGGAGGGAGGGAGGAGGAAAAGAAAGGAAGGAAGGAAGAAAAGGAAGAATGAAGAAAAGGAAGGAAGGAAGAAAAGGAAGAAAGGAAGGAAGGGAGGAAGAAAAGGAAGAAAGGAAGGGAGGGAGGAAGAAAAGGAAGAAGGAAGAAAAGGAAGAAATGAAGAAAAGGAAGGAAGAAAGAAGAAAGGGAGGAAGGAAGAAAGGAAGGAATAAAGGAAGAAAGGAAGCATTCGAAGCCGATAGCACATCGAGGCGATGGTATTGAAGGTTTTAGGGCGAGTGGTTATTTAAGACTGGGATGTGGACATTTGGTTTATTTTTAACAGAAGGCTACAGTAGCAAATGGAAACATTGTATGTGTATAAGTACGTATTTATATTTGAGTTTATAGTTTATTCTACGGCTTTTAACAGAAGGCTACAATATATGGAAAGAGTGTATGTATGTATGTATATAAAAACACATACATAATATTAATTAAAGGCTTCAATAAGATGGGATGGTCAAGGTCCCAGGTTCTTTAATTTTACAAAGCCTAACACAAGTAGTATGAATAATGATAATGAATATATATATATATATATATATATATTATATATATATATATATATATAGTGCAGCTGTGTGGCTATTTTTGTGAATTATCATATTTATATATATATATATAAAATGTACATTTGTTTGTATGTTTGTGTTTATTTATGCATATATATGTGTACTGAGTTAGGTAAATACAAGTAAGCAAGTGTACATCCAGACCTCAGTTAAAGGTTTCAGGGTTGTGATTCATACCAAACCATTTCGATCAATTACCATCATTCGTCAATACTAATCTGACAAATTTTCCTTCCAACTAGTATCACACAACATAAAATGACACGAAATGTATCACCCGCCGGTCTGTTCGTTCTTAAAAAAAAAAAAAAAAAAAAAAGAAAAAAAAAAAAAATTCATATTTTCCCAAATTTTTTTCCACGCGAGGGAGTGATACCATTTTTAAATTTCTTCCAAAACCACTCACACTGTAGGGATTGTCATACTTTTCCATAGTTTTAATTATCTTTGTAAATGGTCGCTACCATTTTTAAATAACTTTTACAACTGCTTCCTAATCCACAGCGCAAAGCGAAGAAAGGACAACTCAAGATCTATACATTGGGACAACTATTCCTAGGCTTCATTTGTTTCCGACAGTTCTATATTTCGCTTGTGTGGTGCGTTCGTTTGTACGTACATTGGCCAGAAAAGAAATAGTTTTTAATCATAGAGAGGTTAGATAGTGTACGTGCGAACACAAACTGAAGACCACGTCATATGTTAACGAGTCGAAACGCAGTTAATGATGCCTGCGTAGTTTATGACCCATGGTCGAATATTCGAGTGAAATTTCACCGTCCACTCAGCTGAATATTATTATTATTATTATTATTATTATTATTATTATTATTATTATTATTATTATTATTATTATTATTATTATTATTGAAGTGAATCGAACATTACGTATTAAGAGTACGTTCGTTATAACGATGGTTTTCCGATCAGCGAAGTCGAGCAACAACTGGGCCTGGTCAGTAGTTGTATGGGTGACCATCGAGGTACGCCAGTCACCGTCCATGCATAAGCCTTTCCATAATCAGTTGGGATGGGCGTGGAGTTAGCAACCCCACCCTGAAACAAGGAGAAATTAGCACGTACGTATGTATAGAGAGAGAGAGAGAGAGAGAGAGAGAGAGAGAGAGAGAGAGAGTTACAAGAATTAGGATGTCTCAAAGACTTATTAGTCCATCCTAAGAGGAGACATCGTGTACTCACTTATCTCTAGGAGCAGGTTTTACTGTGCATTCATAGTGTCCTAATGTTTCTGTCCAGAAGTCTTTTAAACTCTTCTACACTGTTGTTGTTTACAACTTCTGGTAGCAGCTTATTCCAGGTGTCACATATCTTGTATGTAAAGAAGTTCCTCACAATGAGATGTGTTGTATCTCTTCAGTTCTAGTTTCCAACTATTATTTCTTGTCTGGTTTTCGTTTAACGTAAATAGGAATCCTGCAGGAGAAACCCATAGAAGTTTCTTGAAAAGGACCTTTCCTTTTAAGGAAATGAAGTTCGAACAATCATCGACCTCAGTAACCCTAAAGGAAACCTCCCCCCCCCCTCACTCCTCCACTTCTCCCCCACTTCCCTTCCTCCCCACCCCCTCTGCCAATCCCTCTGGGGACCAGAAACCAAGTCCATACTACGGGAAAAATATTTAGTGAGGCTTTACATTAAAAAGAAAATGTGGGCGTTCTCCACTACGGGGAAAATGTGGGCGTTCTCCACTACGGGAAAAAAATGTGGGCGTTCTCCACTACGGGAAAACTGTGGGCATTTTCCACTACAGGGAAAAAATGTGGGCGTTCTCCACTACATGGAAAAATGTGGGCGTTCTCCACTACATGGAAAAATGTGGGCGTTCTCCACTACGGGAAAACTTGTGGGCATTTCCACTACAGGGAAAAAAAAAAAAAAATGTGGGCGGGGTTGGGTTTGGTTTTGGGGTTTTTTCTCCACTACATGGAAAAATGTGGGCGTTCTCCACTACGGGGAAAAATGTGGGCGTTCTCCACTACGGGGAAAAAAAGAAAATGGGCGTTCTCCCTTAAGAAAGAGACGAAAATCAGGCCATCACACGAGAGACAGATACGTAAGTGCGCCATTTAGCGAGAAAATACGTGGGAATATTCCAGCATGTGAGGAATGGCCAGGGACAAGCAATGCCACACCCCCCCCCCCCCCCCTCTAAAAAAAATATGTAGAGATACAACATTAGGTAAAAAGGGACAACGGATTGTCCATTACTTCAGCTAAAAGTATTTCTCTTTTACTTACGAGTAAGGATGTGAGAGTTTTCCATTATACTTAAGATAAGGATTATGTTCTACGTCTGATGTCGTTTTTATTATTTTCATTATTTTTACCATTATTCTCAATACTATTATTGTATTGCTGTCATTACCATTATTACGAATACCATTTTTACTACTACTACTTAACTACTACTATTTCAGCATCTGTTTGGTCATAGACAATTCTCATTTTTATCATTTCATCTCGTGTATCTAGAATGTG
>NC_087209.1:573868-604444 GCF_015104395.2 Macrobrachium nipponense | reverse complement strand
TTTTTGTTTTTATCACGTTTTGAATAATAATAATAATAATAATAATAATAATAATAATAATAATAATAATAATAATAATATAATAATAATAATAATAATAATAATAATAATAACAAAGACTGAAGGGATAAAACTACCAGATGGGAACAAATACCTGGGAATAATGAAGAGGGGTGTAAGGACAACGCTTATTCATAATTTTCTCTGTACATAATTCATCATTCGCGTTGTTCTCACTTCCCCCTGAGAAAGCATTCAGCGGGCTTTCCGTCAGTGTATAAAGCTTATATAACCACTATTGTGACTTTATATTTTGTATTTTATCTCTCAAGAAACACAAATCGGGTCTCGCCGGCCCACTTTTTCTCTCTCGCGGGTCGGTGACCACATTTCCGTCCGCATGCTGTATATTTATATTTCCCTTGACTGTAATAAAAATCAGTACACTTCTACCTGCCTCTTTGTCAACCTCTTACAACTGGTGACCTCCCGGTTTGGACGGTGACCCAAGCGGTTTTGGCTCAGCCATTAACGGGACTCACTACCGCCGCTCACCTTCAGAGATCTTTAACGGACTCATACGGCGCTCAGTATAGATCTCTGAAAGCTCCTACCGTGGAAAAACAAAAACCAACGCCTCTAACGGACTAAATACGGCATACCTGCCCAAGGTGTGTTCAGGCGTTTCCTCAAACGGTTTGGCCCGCCATTCACGACTCTGTCGACCGTTTTTGTGAGAGAGGACAATGGGCGCAAACAGTACCTCGCGGGAAACCTCGCGGGAAACCCGGGCCTCCCCCGCCCCAGCGACGGACTCTGACACAGCGGCCCGCTCAAGCTGTCAAATTGCCCCCCTTCACAACGGCTGACGTTTTCCTGGTTCTTCCGAGCCGAAGGGCAATTCCGGATCGCGGGGCTCACAAACAAAGTCTGCAGGCTGACCTCGTCGCAGCGGGCTCTCCCGACAGAGGTGCTCGGCCGAATATCTAACTGGCTGACCGGTCGAGCACGAATCGGACTTGTCACGCTCGACGAGATAAAAGAAAGGCTCTTGACAGCCTATTCCGTGCCTATCGCTGAAAGGGCGCCCGCGCATCGACTTAGTCGCGAACCCCATGCGCGGCGCCGACACCCAAGATGCTGGGACACTGTGATGGGCTCGTCCGTCTGCACGCCCAAATAGGCCCCGACGGAAAAAAGGTAGAGATCAGCCTGAGCCGCGAAATATTCCTGCGGCAACTCGAGCCACCGGACGTCCGAAAGCAGCTGACCGACGCGTACACCCTAGAGGACGACGAACTACTAGAAAAGGCAAAGAAGCTGACGTTGTCAAACAATGCCGTGAAGCTCGCCGCCCCCCCCCCCCCGATCCTCCGTGTGCCTGGCCGCAGAGAAGGAAGAAGACGACGACGACCAAAACGCAAGAGATTGGCGCCGTATCCCAAGGGAAGTCCTCCCACACGCAGCGAGGTGAAACTCCTGGTGCCGCTTCCACCGGAGGTTCGGGAGATTCGCCAGGAGGTGCGAAAGCCCTTGCACCTTCCAACAGTCAAAAAAAACGACGACGGCAAACAAAACCAAGGCCGCCCGTGGCAACGGCCGCGTCGGAAACCACACACCGTAGGGTTCTACGTCCGCGACGCGATCTCCGGCCGGAGGATGTGGTAGATACGGGGGCAATGCACTCGATATTCCCGCCGTCAGGAAAAGACCGTAGCCGCGAGCCCGACAAAACAACCTCCCTCGTCGCCGCAAACGGGACCCCCATCCGTTCCTACGGCACGAAGCCCCTCGAGATATCCATCTTGGGGCGAAACTACGTCTGGGAATTCACAACTCGCGGACGTCAGGATCCCGCTACTGGGGGTGGGGCAGATTTCCTGGCGCAGAACGGCCTCCTGGTGGACGTGGGCCGCAAACGCCTCCTCGACACGGGACATGCCTTTCCCTTCCACTAGCAGCAGGCCCGGGCGCCCCTACAATTTGTACCATCGCCCCCCACAAATACGGCAACCTCCTGCAGGAGTTCCCCGAAGTCTTCAAGCCGGAACTTCGTCAGGCGGCAGGGACGCCGCCCAAGCACGGATATTCCACCACATAGCCACCACAGGCCCCCCCGACACACGCGAAGTTCCGACGACTCCCTCCAGGCCGCCTCCAGGAGGCGAAGCAGGCGTTCTCGGAGATGGAACGGATGGGCATCTGCAAGAAAGCATCGAGCCCTTGGGCGTCGCCCCTGCACATGGTACAGAAACCTGACGGCACCTGGAGGCCCTGCGGAGACTACAGAAGACTCAACCTCGTTACAATCCCCGACCAATACCCCTTGCCAAACATGCAGGATTTGACAGGGGCCCTTCATGGGGCGAAGGTCTTCACAAAAATGGACCTCTTAAAATCCTATTTCCAGGTTCCAGTGCACCCCGAGGATGTCCCAAGACTGCCATCATCACGCCTTTTGGCTCCTTCGTGTTCCATTACTCAACCTTCGGCCTGAGGAATGCAGGGGCCACCTTCCAGCGCCTGATGGACAGCACCTGGGGGACCTGCCCTTCTGCGTCTGCTACGTCGACGATATCTTGATTTTTTCCAGGTCCTTGGAGGAGCACCTACATCACGTCCGAGCGGTCCTGAAGCGCCTGCAGGAAAACGGGTGGTCGTCCGTTTCGACAAATGCACCTTCGGCGCCCGAGAAGGTGGACTTCCTCGGACACGAGATCTCCGCGACGGGCGTGCGCCCATGGCCTCGAAGGTAGGCGTGGTGCAGAAGTTTCCCAACACCAACCACGGTCAAGTCCCTGCAGGAGTTCATCGGAATGGTAACAATACTACCGCCGATTCATCCCCTCTGCCGCCCGCACCATGTCTCCTCTAACACAGGTCCTGAAAGGGAAACCAAAGGCCCTAACGTGGGAGGCCGAACAAGAGAAGGCTTTCAACGAGACGAAGAGGGCCCTCGCCAGAGCGGCGACATTATGCCACCAAGACCCTGCAGCACCTTTAACGCCTCACCACCGACGCCAGCAACGTCGCCTGCGGGGCTGTCCTCGAGCAGGTGGTCCAGGGCGGGAGCCCCAGCCACTCGCCTTCTACAGCAAAAAAAAAAACTATCAGCCGCCGAGACGAGGTACAGCACGTTCGACCGCGAACTCCTGGCAGTGTACCAAGCAGTGCGACATTTCCGCTACTCCTCGAGGCTCCCCCTTTACGATCAGGACGGACCACCTCCCTTTGGTACACGCCTTCACCAAGGCGGGCGACGCTTGGTCAGCGAGACAACAGAGGCACCTAGCAGCCATCGCAGAGTTCGGTTGCACCATCCAGTACGTGCCTGGCGAGAAGAACCCCGTGGCAGACGCCCTATCGAGGATAGAAATCAACGCCGTGCGTCGGGGTCGGGGTCGACTACGAAGACCTCGCCCGGGAACAGGCTGCCGACCCGGAGAACTGCCGCATACCGCACTGCTATCACCGCCCTCAAGTGGGAAGATGTGCCTTTCGGACCCGCAGGCATGACGCTCCTCTGCGACATCAGCACGGGCCGCCCGCGCCCGCTGATCCCAGCCTCCCGAAGGAAGCCGTGTTCGACGTCATACACGGACTCTCGCACCCCTCGGGCCGGACGACGGTGCGCCTCCTGACGGAGAAGTTCGTCTGGCATGGAATTCGGAAGGACTCCCTCGCGTGGGCCAGGACCTGCGTGCCTTGCCAAACTAGCAAAATCAGTCGGCACACGGAATCAGGCGTGGGGCGGAAATTTCCGCAGCCGAAACGAAGATTCGGCCACATCCACATAGACGTCGTTGGCCCCTGCCCCCGTCGGAAGGCGCCAGGTACCTCCTGACGGTAATCGATCGCTCCACAGATGGCCCGAGGCAACGCCGATGTCGGAGGCGACCACGAAAGCATGTGCCGAAGCACTCCTCGCCAGCTGGATCGTCGATTCGGAGTGAGCCAGACGAAATCACGACAGACCGCGGACCAGTTTTCCTGTCGGAGTTGTGGACTGCCCTGGCCCGCTAATGGGAACGTCGCTACATGCCACCACCGCCTACAACCCAGCAGCTAACGGCATGGTGGGAGAGAGTCCACCGTTCGATCAAGGCTTCCCTGATGGCGCGCTGCACCGACGAAAATTGGAAGAGCCAACTACCGTGGGTCCTCCTCGGTCTCAGGACTGCCCCGCGGGCAAACGGCGAAGCATCACCCGCGGAGAAGGTATAGGGGCAGGGGAGCCATTAACAGTCCCTGGCGAGTTCTTCCCGACCAATGCCGACGACGCTGACGTCTCCATCGCCAGGCTTCGGGGAATCCGCCGGGAAGTTCACGCCCTGCGTCAAAACCTTCTCCGACAGAACCAAAACGTTTCCTCCCGAAGGCCCTATCATCGTGCAAGCACGTCTTCGTCAGGGACGACGCCCGCCGCCCGCCTCTAACGAGACCCTACCGCGGTCCCTTCCGCGTCCTACGACGCACTGACAAGGCATATCTCTTATCCATCAACGGTCGCGAGGACTGGGTCACAATCGATCGCCTGAAACCAGCCTTCATCATGGACGAGGACCTCGCAGACGCGGATTCCACAGGGCGCCTCAATCTTCCTCGGAAAAAAAGCGACTCCTTCGATCGCCAAACCTCCTAGCCGTAGCCGCTTGGCCGCCCTCGAAAGACGGTCGAACCCCCCGAGGATCACCTCAGGGGAGGCATCCCGTCCCCGGAAAACCCCGAGGATCTACCACAACAACTAAAATCACGCACCCGAGGGCGCCTCCGCCGTCCAGCTCGCTTCGCGGAAGTGACTACCCGAAGTACAAAGAAGTCAGCCAACAATCATACCTAATTATTGTCTTAGGGGGGGAGTATTTGTAAGGACAACGCTTATTCATAATTTTCTCTGTACATAATTCATCATTCGCGTTGTTCTCACTTCCCCCTGAGAAAGCATTCAGCGGCTTTCCGTCAGTGTATAAAGCTTATATAACCACATATTGTGTACTTTATATTTTGTATTTTATGTCTCTCAAGAAACACAAATCGGGTCTCGCCGGCCCACTTTTTTCTCTCTCGCGGGTCGGTGACCACATTTCGTCCGCATGCTGTATAGTATCCCCCTTTCCCTGACTGTAATAAAAATCAGTACACTTCTACCTTGCCTCTTTGTCAACCTCTTACAGGGGATATGAAACACCAAGAAGATGAAGGACACGATCAGGAAAGAATATATGCAGAGACTTTAAGGCGATACTCAAGTCAAAACTCAACGCCGGAAAATGATAAAAGCCTTATAACACATGGGCAGTGCCAGTAATCAGATACAGCGCAGGAATAGTGGAATGGATGAAGGCAGAAACTCCGCAGCATAGATCAGAAAACGAGAAACATATGACAATACACAAAGCACTACACCAAAGAGCAAATACGGACAGGACTATACATAACACGAAAGTAAGGAGGGAGGGGGACTACTAAGAATAGAGGACTGCGTCAACATCGAGAACAGAGCACTGGGGCAATATATGAAAACCAGTGAAGACGAGTGGCTCAAGAGTGATGGGAAGGACTGATAAAGTAGACGAGACCCACAAACAAATATACAGAGACAAGAGAATGATAAGCAGAACAGAGGAATGGCACAAACAAATCAATGCCACGAACAATACATGAGACAGAGTAAAGAACTAGCCAGCGATGACACATGGCAATGGTTACAGAGGGGAGAGCTCAAGAAGGAAACTGAAGGAATGATAACAGCAGCACAAGATCAGGCCCTAAGAAACCAGATATGTTCAAAAGAACGATAAATGGAAATAACATCTCTCCCATATGTAGGACGTGCATACGAAATGAAACCATAAACCACATAGCAAGCGAATGTCCGGCACTTGCACAGAACCAGTACAAAAAGAGGCATGATTCAGTAGCAAAAGCCCCTCCACTGGAGCCTGTGCAAAGACACACCTGCTATCTTGCAGTAAAAAGTGGTACAAGCACCAACCTGAAGGAGTGATAGAAAACGATCAGGCAAAGATCCTCTGGGACTATGGTATCAGAACAGATAGGGTGATACGTGCAAAAAGACTAGACGTGACGTTGATTGACAAAATCAAGAAGAAAGTGTCACTCATTGATGTCGCAATACCATGGGACACCAGAGTTGAAGAGAAAGAGAGGAAAAAAAAAATGGATGGATAAGTATCAAAACCTGAACTAGAAAATGAGAAGGATTTGGGACATGCCAGTAGAAATTGTACCATAATCACAGGAAACAACTAGGAGGCATGATCCAAGATCCTTGAAAAGGAATCTGGAAAAACTCGATGTTGAAGTAGCTCCAGGACTCATGCAGAAGAGTGTGATCCTAGAAACAGCGCACATAGTGAGAAAAGTGATGGACTCCTAAGGGGGCAGGATGCGACCGGAATCCCACCACTATAAGTACTACACAGTCGAATAGGAGGACTGTGATAGACAAAAAATAATAAATAAATAAATAAATGAATAAAAAAATAAAACTCTACAGAACTTACCTCACTGGGCTGACGCTTGAGAGAATGAGTCATAGCCTAGTCCCAGAAACCGGCGGGGAGCCATCGGTCTATACATAGACGTCACAGCCATTTGCAGAAAGATTTTCGTATTTAATCGGTCTCATGATTCAAAAATGATTTCTTTCAGGGTTACATCAGAGCGACTTTCACGAACGGAGAGAGAGAGAGAGACGAGAGAGAGAGAGAGAGAGAGAGAGAGAGGCGAGCGAGAGAGAGAGAGCGTGTTACCTGATTTACAAACATCTCTAAGTCAGTTTATTAAGCAATAACGAAATACTGTTCAACTCAAACTGAATATTGAGACAACTTCTGAGAGAGAGAGAGAGAGAGAGAGAGAGAGAGAGAGAGAGAGAGAGACCCCCTAGACGAATCAGCCTCGCCTATCATAACTACCATTAAAAATTCAACGGCGCGAAAGAAGAAAATGCTTCCACTCGAACCTTTAAAAAAAAACAAAATAAAATAAAACTGAAGAGTCCAAGAGTCCATCTATCCATTAGGACGTGTCCCTCAACCCTTATTTCACCATTTCCGTCGCTAATTGAATCGGATAATGCCGGCCGGAGTCACTGAAATGCATCGACATTTTTTGTTTTTCGCCCGGCCGGGAGAGGTCCGTCCATCCACGGTCTGGGGGAGGTATAGACCGATGCTTCCATCTGCGCTAAGCCGGGCGAGCGGCGGAGGATTGGGAGCTAGAACCACTCGAGTGGATTATCCCGACTGTGCCTTCGGTATTTGCCACGATTCGCAAAAAGTGCTTGCGAACACAAAGCTAGAGGCAGAGCAGGACAGAATGTATGTATGTATGTATATAGACATACAGGGTGTCCATAAAATCCCAGTACCATTTCAAGTATTTATTGCCAAGTCTGGTACTGGGACTTTATGGACACCGTGAATGTCGAGTATATACATACAAACATACATACATACATTCTGTCCTGCTTTCATAAAATCTACGTAAGAAGGAGATTGAAACCGTGGATTTGGAACAAGTACCTTCGTTGTAGTTTATTCAACATGGTCAAGTTCACACTGTGAACTTGACGATGTAGAATAAACAACGAAAGTACTTGCTCTAAGTCCCGAGTTTCACACACCTTCTTACGTGGATTTTAGGATGATTCTCAAAAAAAAAAAAAAAAAAAAAAAAAAAAAAAAAAAAAATATATATATAATATATATATATATATATATATATATATATATATATGTATATATATATTTAACAAACGAGTTCTTTGATATCTTCCGTCTGTTACGAAGAAACTTTAGGCTATGTGAATATCCACAATGCTATAACATCCATTACATGAAAGTAGTTTGTATAAATTTTTCAATTTTCCTTTTTCAACATAGAAAACAACAATGAACTTCCTATCTAAAAATAAAAGAAATCTTGAAATAGTGAAATACAAAAGCAATGTAATGTACTACCTAATATATCATTAGTATCATGCAACTGCAAATGAATGATTGCAGTCACTTTGATGGGGACAGGTACAATTAGCAATAATAATAATGATAATGTACATGATCTATTTATCAGTATCATGCAATTACAAAATTTATTATTTCAGCCACAATAATAATAATAAATAATGTATTGGTGTATCATTACTTTCATGCAATAGTAAAATAGTTATTTAATCTGTCATAATAATAATAATAATAATAATAATAATAATAATAATAATAATAATAATAATAATAATAATAATAATAATACCAACAGAACAAATTATTCGGGAACCAACCAGAAAAGACTATACAGCCAACTAGGAGGGGAAGACAACCACCAAGAAATTCCTGAAGCCGAACCAAGTAAGAGACTCTGGGAAAACATGGAGCAATCTGGTAGCACACAACAAGCATGCAACATGGCTCCAGGAAGTTAAGGAAGAAGAAACAGGAGAATAAACAAAGATTCACTGAGATCAAGACAGACACAGTCAGACACCAACTAAAGAAAATGCCCAACTGGAAAGTCCCAGGTCCCGATGAAGTCCATGGATACTGGCTCAAAAACTTCAAGGCTCTACACCCACGAATAGCAGAACAACTCCAGCATTGTATCACAAATCACCATGCGCCCAAATGGATGGTCACAGGAAGAACATCCTTAGTACAAAAAGACAAAGAGTAAGGGAAAGTATAAGAATATAGCCAGTAACTACAAGCCTATCACCTGCCTACCAATAATGTGGAAGTTACTAACAGGTATCATCAGTGAAAGACTATACAACTACCTAGAGGAGACAAACACCACCCCCACCCCACCACAGAAAGGCTGCAGAAAGAAGAGAAGTGTAGGGGCACAAAAGACCAGCTCCTGATAGACAAAATGGACTGGTAATGAAGAACAGTAGGAGAAGGAAAACCAACCTAAGCATGGCATGGATAGACTATAAGAAATCCTTCGACATGATACCACACACATGGCTAATAGAATGTCTGAAAATACATGGGGCAGAGGAAAACACCAGCTTCCTCAAAAATACAATGCGCAACTGGAATACAATACTTACAAGCTCTGGAATAAGACTAGCAGAGGTTAATATCAGGAGAGGGATCTTCCATGACGACTCACTGTCCCCACTACTCTTCGTAGTAGCCATGATTCCCATGACAGAAGTACTGCAGAAGATGGATGCTGGGTACCAACTCAAGAAAAGAGGCAACAGAATTAACCATCTGATGTTCATGGACGACATCAAGCTGTATGGTAAGAGCATCAAGGAAATAGATACCCTAATCCAGACTGTAAGGATTGTATCTGGGGACATCAGAATGGAGTTTGGAATAGAAAAAATGCGCCTTAGTCAACATACAAAAAGGCAAAGTAACGAGAACTGAAGGGATAAAGCTACCAGATGGGAGCAACATCAAACACATAGATGAGACTGGATACAAATACCTGGGAATAATGGAAGGAGGGGATATAAAACACCAAGAGATGAAGGACACGATCAGGAAAGAATATATGCCGAGACTCAAGGCGATATTCAAGTCAAAACTCAACGCCGGAAATATGATAAAAGCCATAAACACATGGGCAGTGCCAGTAATCAGATACAGCGTAGGAATAGTGGAATGGACGAAGGCAGAACTTCGCAGCATAGACCAGAAAACGAGGAAACATACGACAATACACAAAGCACTACACCCAAGAGCAAATACGGACAGACTATACATAACACGAAAGGAAGGAGGGAGAGGACTACTAAAGCATAGAGGACTGCGTCAACATCGAGAACAGAGCACTGGGGCAATATCTGAAAACCAGTGAAGACGAGTGGCTAAAGAGTGCATGGGAAGAAGGACTAATAAAAGTAGACGAAGACCCACAAATATACAGAGACAGGAGAATAACAAGCAGAACAGAGGAATGGCACAACAAACCAATGCACGGACAATACATGAGACAGACTAAAGAACTAGCCAGCGATGACACATGGCTATGGCTACTGAGGGGAGAGCTCAAGAAGGAAACTGAAGGGATGATAACAGCTGCACAAGATCAGGCCCTAAGAACCAGATATGTTCAAAGAACGATAGATGGAAAATAACATCTCTCCCATATGTTGGAAGTGCAATACGAAAAATGAAAACCATAAACCACATAGCAAACGAATGCCCGGCGCTTGCACAGAACCAGTACAAAAGGGGCATGGTTCAGTGGCGAAAAGCCATCCACTGGAGCCTGTGCAAGAAACACCAGCTACCTTGCAGTAATAAGGACAAGCACCAATCTGAAGGAGTGATAGAAAACGATCAGGCAAAGATCCTCTGGGACTATGGTATCAGAACAGATAGGGTGATACGTGCAAATAGAGCAGACGTTACGTTGATTGACAAAGTCAAGAAGAAAGTATCTCTCATTGATGTCGCAAATACCATGGGACACCAGAGTTGTAGAGAAAGAGAGGGAAAAAACTGGATAAGTATCAAGATCTGAAACTAGAAATAAGAAGGATATGGGATATGCCAGTGGAAATCGTACCCATAATCATAGGAACACTAGTCACGATCCCAAGATCCTTGAAAAGGAATCTAGAAAAACTAGAGGCTGAAGTAGCTCCAGGACTCATGCAGAAGAGTGTGATCCTAGAAACGGCACACATAGTAAGAAAAGTGATGGACTCGAAGGAGGCAGGATGCAACCGGAACCCCACACTATAAATACCACCCAGTCCAATTAGAGGACTGCGATAAACCGCAAAAAAAAAAAAAAAAAATTAACGTAAAGTACTGATATATCATCAGTATCATGCAATTGCAAAATAATTATTGCAGCCGTAATAATAATAATAATAATAATAATAATAATATAATAATATAATAATGAGGCGCCGTGGAGGAGTGGGTTAGGTCGTCAATGGACTGGTTAAGTTAAGCAACATTGGGGCGTGTCAGTCGTTGGATGGGTGACCGCTCTCCTCGGCGTTGATTCCTTGGGAAAGAATCTTTACCATAATTTCATCAGTCTACTCAGCTGTAAATGAGTACCTATCCCTGATGGGTAGGGTCCAGCTATGGTTAAATAGCAAAACTCAGCAATGATGGAAAGAAATGAAGGATTAAACGACAACGACGTAAATGGAACCTCTGGCAACAGAGGAGCTTCGTCCGGCAACCAGGTATTCAACCCAATTGAAGGGAAGACGGTCAGGTACTGGAGGTCATCATCCAGCAACTGACCACCACAACGACAGTAATCAACAGCCTGAGATTGGAGTTACAGAAGCAAAAAGGAAGAAATGGACAAGAGAAGAAAATACGGAAATATGGAGATGCTACTCAGAAGCAACCCGACGGAGAGAGGATATAGAAGAAGGTGGTCAACATCTGGAATGAGAGGAATAACACCCCCCAAACGAGCAGAGGCTGGCAGACCAAGTAAGGAACATAAAGAAAAAGAACTGGCTTCTTCCCAACAGAAAGAGAAGAGCTGGAAAGGGAAATGTCACACGACAAGGAATTACACGAAGACGAACTGAGAGACGATGCCACAGAAGACGACAGGGAGGATGAGGTATCAAACAACGTCACACGAAGAAACACCGACGAAGTAACAGAGAGGACGGAATGGTAGAAAAGATTAGACAATGGATGGAGCCAGATACAGAGAACAAAGATCCCCTCCATGAAACCCTACAACACCAAGAAATTAAGGGAGAAAACAAGTGAGGTCAATGAAATAATGGGCATAATACACACCACCAGTATCACAGAAACAAATAACTTGGCATATGCAGGAGCAAGATTAGTAGCAGAACTGATGGGGATTCGAAACAACACACCACCGCACAACCAACCCAACAGAAACCCAAAACAGCAACCTCCTTGGAAAAGGCGCGCCTGGAAAAAGCAAATCATGGTGATGAGATCTGACTTGAGTAAACGAAAGAGATGGCAGAAAAAAGGGTAAGAAGTAAGAAAAAAACAAGGGAGGAACTCAACGAGAAATACAAAGTACAAGAGAGGGGACTAAACAACACAATAGAAGATGTAAAACAGAGGCTTAAGGCCAAAGCACATAAGATCCAACGGTACATGAACAGGAATAAGGGATACCAACAGAACAAAACTATTCGGAACCAACAGAAAAGACTATACAGCCAACTAGAGGGAAGACAACCACCAAGAAATCCTGAAGCCGACCAAGTAAGAGACTCTGGGAAAACATATGGAGCAATCCGGTATCACACAACAAACATGCAATATGGCTCCAGGAAGTCAAGGAAGAAGAAACAGGGAGAATAAAACAAAGATTCACAGAGATCACGACAGACAGTCAGACACCAACTAAAGAAAATGCCAAACTGGAAAGCCCCAGGTCCCGATGAAGTCCATGGACACTGGCTCAAAAACTTCAAGGCCCTACACCCACGAATAGCAGAACAACTCCAGCATTGTATCTCAAATCACCATGTACCCAAATGGATGACCACAGGAAGAACATCCTTAGTACAAAAGACAAGAGTAAGGGAAATATAGCCAGTAACTACAGGCCTATCACCTGCTACCAATAATGTGGAAGTTACTAACAGGGATCATCAGTGAAAGGCTATACAATTACCTAGAGGAGACAAACACCATCCCACCAACAGAAAGGCTGCAGAAGGAAGTGTAGGGGCACAAAAGACCAGCTCCTGATAGACAAAATGGACTGGTAATGAAGAGTAGTAGGAGAAGGAAAACCAACCTAAGCATGGCATGGATAGACTATAAGAAAGCCTTCGACATGATACCACACACATGGCTAATAGAATGCCTGAAAATATATGGGGCAGAGGAAAACACCATCAGCTTCCTTAAAAATACAATGCACAACTGGAATACAATACTTACAAGCTCTGGAATAAGACTAGCAGAGGTAATATCAGAGAGGGATCTTCCATGACGACTCACTGTCCCCACTACTCTTCGTAGTAGCCATGATTCCCATGACAAAAGTACTACAGAAGATGGATGCCGGGGTACCAACTCAAGAAAGAGGCAACAGAATCAACCATCTGATGTTCATGGACGACATCAAGCTGTATGTAAGAGCATCTAGTAAATAGATACCCTAATCCAGACTGTTAGGATTGTATCTGGGGACTTCAGGAGAGAGTTTGAATAGAAAAATGCGCCTTAGTCAACGTACAAAAAGGCAAATTAACGAGAAACTGAAGGGATAAAGCTACCAGATGGGAGCAACCTCAAACACATAGATGAGACTGGATACAAATACCTGGGAATAATGGAAGGAGGGGATATAAAACACCAACGAGATGGAAGGACACGATCAGGAAGAATATATGCCGAGACTCAAGGCGATACTCAAGTCAAAACTCAACGCCGGAAATATGATAAAAGCCATAAACACATGGGCAGTGCCAGTAATCAGATGCAGCGCAGGAATAGTGGAATGGACGAAGGCAGAACTCCGCAGCATAGACCAGAAAACGAGGAAACATATGACAATACACAAAGCACTACACCCAAGAGCAAATACGGACAGACTATACATAACACGAAAGGAAGGAGGGAGAGGACTACTAAGTATAGAAGACTGCGTCAACATCGAGAACAGAGCACAGGGGCAATATCTGAAAACCAGTGAAGACGAGTGGCTAAAGAGTGCGTGGGAAGAAAGGACTAATAAAAGTAGCGAAGACCCCACAAATACAGAGACAGGAGAACGACAGACAGAACAGAGGACTGGCACAACAAATCAATGCACGGACAATACATGAGACAGACTAAACGAACTAGCCAGCGATGACACATGGCAATGGCTACAGAGGGGAAAGAAACTAAAGAAGGAACCTGAAGGAATGATAACAGCTGCACAAGATCAGGCCCTAAGAACCAGATATGTTCAAAGAACGATAGACGGAAATAACATCTCTCCCATATGTAGGAAGTGCAATACGAAAAATGAAACCATAAACCACATAGCAAGCGAATGCCCGGCATTTGCACAGAACCAGTACAAAAGAGGCATGATTCAGGGTGGCAAAAGCCCCCTCCACTGGAGCCTGTGCAAGAAAACATTCACGGTTTACCTTGCAGAAATAAGTGTAAGGGTACGAGCACCAACCTGAGGGAGTGATAGAAAACGATCAGGCAAAGATCCTCTGGGACTATGGTATCAGAAACAGATTAGGGTGTGATACGTGCAAATAGAGCAGACGTGACGTTGATTGACAAAGTCAAGAAGAAAGTATAACTCATTGATGTCGCGTACCATGGGACACCAGAGTTGAAGAGAAAGTGAGGGAAAAATGGATAAGTATCAAGATCTGAAAACAATAGAAAATAAGAGGGATATGGGATATGCCAGTGGAAATCGTACCCATAATCATAGGAGCATTAGGCACGATCCCAAGATCCTGAAAAGGAATCTAGAACAACTAGAGGCTGAAGTAGCTCCAGGACTCATGCAGAAGAGTGTGATTCCATAGAAACGGCGCACATAGTAAGAAAAGTGATGAACTCCTAAGGAGGCAGGATGCACCCCGGGAACCCCACACTGTAAATACCACCCAGTCGAATTGGAGGACTGTGATAGAGCAAAAAAAAAAAAAAAAAAAAAAAAAAAAAAAAAAAAAAACAGAAAAAAAAAAATAATAATAATCACCTTTATTAGACTTTTTTTTTGAAATATAATCTATAGGGGGTATATCCATACTCATAAACTAAGTTTCTTAAACTAAAATCTTTTGATAGGACAATCGCCGTCAAAATGTCGAACAGTTGACATCGCCTAATAAGGTTGTCAACGCACAGGTGAGTCGGGCCACACTGTCTAGATCCATTACGGAATTTTACCTGCTAATTTAGAGAGAGTTACCTGTTCGTCGATCAATGTCTATTCTATATTATTTTCGTTTTCTGTCAGGTTGGGATTTTTGATAAAAAAGGTTTATTAGTCTTTTAAAATCTGTTTTCATATTGAATTTTGTGCATTTTGGTTGATATTATTATTATTATTATTATTATATTATTATTTATTATTATTATTATTATTATTATTATTATTATTCTTATTATTCAGAAAGAGATAAGTTTTAGCAGTTATTAGAAAAATGGATAAATATAAAATAAATAAAATAACGTG
The DNA here is from genome assembly GCF_015104395.2 of Macrobrachium nipponense. NCBI lineage: Eukaryota > Metazoa > Arthropoda > Malacostraca > Decapoda > Palaemonidae > Macrobrachium > Macrobrachium nipponense. The sequence goes on along the minus strand of NC_087209.1, from coordinate 589,282 downwards.
AGTAATTGAATAGAATATAAGTAGAACAGTATTAAGATAGTAATAAATGCATCTTTGCTTGAACTCCTAATATAATAATAATAATAATAATAATAATAATAATAATAATAATAATAATATATAATATACTGCTTAAATCAACAGAGACAAGATGGGTTCTCAGCACAATATATATATTATATATATATATATATATATATATATATATATATATATATATATATATATATATTTGTGTGTGTGTGTGTGTGTGTGTGCGCGAGTGTGCGTGTGTATTTTCTACAAAATTAGGCACAAATAAGCTATAGACTTCAGCCGCCCTTATTCACTGCCCTATTTACTTATTTATAAGAATAGGGGCGAGGGAATCCAATCAGTTGGTTCCCCCTCTCCCCAACCTCAAGCCATCATTAATAGTGATGACAGGTTCCTTTGCATTTTAATGACCCTCGTAATTGGAACTCCCGAGGGATCAAAACAAACGGAACTGTTTGCCAGTGACGGGAGAAATTGTCCTGTTATTTTAGTCTAGATTTAAGGTGGTTTCTGTTTTCAGATGCCTTAGGAAGCGTGCGCGCGCACACACACACACACATATATATATACGCTATATATATGTAGTACTAAAACGCAAGTGTTTTTATCCTATTTCTCTCTCTCTCATATATATATATATATATATATATATATATTATATATATATATATATATATATATATATGACTGGTAAAAATGTTCTGTATACAGAATTCCATCTAATAAAAGGAGCTCATAAAAACACCAAAATATAGAGAGAGAAATACTATATTTCAGAGGCTGTTGTCTTCCTCTTCAGGTAGTGAATGAGAAAATTTACAGAAAAGGTGGTATTTATACCAAGAGGTCCATCCACAGGTAAGCTAATTTCGGTCACTCCCACCTGATAATCTTCCTTTAATCTTCTTAAACGTCGGTTGAATGAAAACCTTGTCAACGATATCTGAGTCCCATGCTCCCTTTGAGCTATTCGTTACCTGCCTCTCTTTAATCAAGGCCGATTCCATCATTTGACTCTTGTACCGGCAGTTGCTGCTATAAATTATACGTGACAAATTCCAGTTTATGCCATGGTTATGTTCATTTATATGGTTGAAAATAGCTGAATTCTGTTGTCCATACCTAACTGACCGCATGTGCTGTATTAATCTCTGGGGAAATGATTTTCCTGTAAATCCGATGTAAGATTGGTCACAGTCCAGGCATGGGATTTCGTAAACACCTGTGTCCTTGGGGAATGTCCTTTGTTGGACGTTAATCAGGGATTTGGCTAAGGTGTTCGGGTAAGTAAATGCAAAAGGGTTAGATTTTCCGAGGGTCTGGGTCACCGTCTTAATCCTGTCCAGGTGTGGAATTTTTATTTTATTATTGGGTGTGTCTCTGGTCTTGTCTTGAGGGGGTCGGTAGAAAATTACGTTTCCTTTGGGAATTGCTTTCTCAGTTATATGGTCAGGATACCTTAAAGACGAAAGCTGCTTACTAATTAGTTCGATTTCTTTTTCCAGGAAATCTGGAGAACAAATTCGTAAGGTTTTAAGACTAGGTTGCTGGCTACGCCTATCTTGATAGGACAGCTGATAGCTGAAGCAGTGAATGTATGATAGTGAGAATGTTGGTTTTCTGTATATGGTAAATTTGTATTCTGTCGTGTCTCTGATTATTAAAACATCAAGAAAAGGAATTTTGTTGTCTGTTTCCCATTCAACTTTAAATTTGCTGCTGGCACTAATGCGTTTAATTTTGAAAAGAATTCATTAAAATTACCCCATTCATTATCCCAAAATGTTAGAATATCATCACATATCTCATCCACAGCATGTTTTTGGGTTTTTTTTATTGCATTTATTACTGTAGTTTCAAAGTATTCCATGTAATAGATTGGCTAAAACAGGACTTAAAAGGACTACCCATACAACACCCGAATTTTTGCTTATAGAATGATACCCCGAATGAAAATACGTTATTAGATACACATAATTCAACTATCTTTATTATTTTGTCTAGCGCCAATGTGAAATGATATAAATACCACCTTTTCTGTAACTTTTCTCATTCATCTACCTGAAGAGGGAGACAGTAGTCTCTGAAATATAATATTTTCTCTCTCTATATTTTGGTGTTTTGTATGGGCTCCTTTTATTATTATTATTAGTATTATATATAGATATATATTATCTATATATATATATATATATATATAGAGAGAGAGAGAGAGAGAGAGAGAGACGAAGAGAGAGAGAGAGAGAGAGTTTAGTTTCTCTTCTGTTCCGTGTCAGTTCACTAGTACTAGCACACGGGTGTTATCCTTCCATTTCTCAGCTATATTATTTAATTTAACGTTAAGTTTGTTTTACTTCCTGTCAATTTTTTCCTCCTTGGCTGCGACCCGCTTCAGTCGACTCATGATTTGGGGCAAGGATTCTCTCTCAGTAATCTTAATAAAGAAAGAATTTTGAGTTCTTGACCACAAGAGTACGATTCCTCCGTGCGCACTTGCATTGGCGCGCTCATGTGTGGGCGTAAGAGAGTTTAACTTTCTGTGATTGTGGAAACTGTGTTGTTTGAAATCATATCATACCTGACAGATGCGTCGTCACGTAAGTTTGTGAAAACATTGTGAAAGTGGCTCAATAAATCCACAAGAAAGTGGGGATGATAAATGATCGTCTGGTTTTGTTCTAACTATCACCCTAAATGCAAGGTGACACGTCAACCAATAACGTTCATAAGAAAGTGGGATGTTTCAGTGTATCGTCCTAAATCAGGTCGACGCTACTGATATTCATACATTTATTACGAGGGAAAGCTGTTAATTAACGCAAGTAGAAAAGGGTATTAAACATCGCTTTCATTCGTTTAAGTATTGTAAGTAATTTTGTTAATTAGCTGCTTTTGCCACGTGCTTCCTTGTCACATCTTCCTAATCTACGATAATTACCCCTCGTAAAAGTCATGAGCCAAATTACCCTTTCCCGCTCCCCACCCCCCGAGACAAAAGTCGGGGAAATTATGTGAGCAAGAGAATTTGATGCGATTAATCTTCAAAAGCCCGTAGGACCAAAAATAACTTTCGGTCAATAAGAGCAACTCCCCACCCCACCCTAATCCCACGATGACAAGCATAATGAAGCAAGAAGACGAAAATTACTGGAAGGCGAGCGAAGTCAAATGCTACTCCCTCGGAAGGGGGTGAGGTTTAGATGCCAGATAGCCTTTTGAGCCTTCATTAAAATGACTTTTTCCAAGCTTTTCGAAAGAAAGATAAGTTAACGTTTGGAAAGAGTGAGAGGATAGTGAAATATATGTTAATGATTACATTCCGTGTGATAATATATAACGCGATTTGACCGAAAAGTAGATGATTAACACAAGGAACGCGTTAGAGGTGCCAGATAACCTTTTGACTATCCTTTAAAGCGACCGTTTCCAAAGCGTTTCGAAAGAAAAGTAAGTTAGGGCGAAGTAAGAGAGTGAAGATAGTGAAGTAGATGTCACGTATTAAACTTCGCGAGATTAAATACGGCGTGATTTTCACGCTAAAAGTTGATAACTGACGCCAGGAACTCGATTGCCACAAGTGTTGAGCAACCCGTAGCCAGGCCAGGTAGGAAGGAGGGAGCTCCAGTGTGTAACAGGTGATAGTTCCGACCATGGAACGGTGCGCAACGGAGCTATCGAAGTGACCTCTGTCCTCTCCATTCCATTTTGCAACCCTTTCCCGTCAAATACCGCGTTGAAGTAAAGTGTCAAGTGAATTGTTGAATCCCCAGTGGCTGTGGATATTCCAAGCGTGAGCGAAAAAGGATATTATTTAAGCGTCTACGAGAGAAATCAAAATAAGTTTTCATGTGCTATGCTGTGCAGCTGATGCCCAGAATGATCAAGGTAGTACCCGAGTTCCTCTCCTACGTTTTCTTTGTAGTTCGAAAGTATGCCATACTTTTGGCTTTTGTCATTACCGAACCCCTTTTCCCTTTTTTTATTTCAGTGTCTTTTTCGGGGAAATAAATACTGGAATTAGATGGGGGTCAAACTTATTGTTTATTAATACTAGGTTACTGTTTTTCCTTGGTGTGTAGGATGCTTGTAATAATGTGAAACCTTTTAACAAGGAAAGATGGATAGATAATTTCTTACCCTTTTCTAGTCGTTTCATTCATTTCATTATTAATTTCAATGTCTTTTTAGTCACCAAATACACTGTAAATAGACAATTCGTCAATAGATAAAACGTTTGTTTGTTAGTACTATTATAGTTTTTTACCCCTAGGTATGTGTGGATGTTTGTAAACAATGCACCTTTTAAACAAGAAGGATAATTCGTATCCTGTTCCTGCCCATTTATTTAATTTATTTACTAATACAATGCCTTTTTGTCTGGGGAATCTATAAAGAGACAATTTCGTCATTAGACGTAACGTTTTGTTTACAAATACTAGCCTAGGGTAAGTTCACCCACCCAACCCCTTGGTGTTGTAGGATGTTTTGTAAACCAATGCGAAAAACTCTGAAAAAGAGGGATAGTTCGTATCCTTTTCCTGTCATTGTTGAGGCGATGGAGAGGCTTGCATGCCGTCGCTGTTGCAATCCGTCAATTATTATGCGTTTCCATGCACGCTATGCGATAGCGTATATATATCAATCAACGGTGAATTGTAAAACTGTGTCTAGAATGAAAATGTCACTGTGAATAAATAAATTAAACTTTGGCTAAGTCTCCTGGAAAGATTTAGTTTTGTGTTTATATATCAGCCTAGGCTTGAAGTTGCTTGCTAAAATGAGTTTACCCTTAACAATTGTCTAAAAACACCCTTCTAGATGGCCACAAGTGTCGCATTAAGTAAATGCTTCGTTGAAACAAAGTAGGGTTCATGTGATCTTGAACTAAATGTTCCTGAAAAGCTTGTCTTTTATGGTGGTCTCAAAAACACATTACGAGATGTTTACAATTTCCGTATGAAATCCATCGTTAAAAATGGAGTAAGCTTCGTACCAGCATAGGCTAGATATTTCAGAAAAGTTTCTTTTGAGTTCGTCTCGTGTCTGTATTAGGCAAAGCGTGAAGTTTGCTCGCTGGAGGGGTTTTCAAAAATATGTCTAAAAACGCTTCTAGATTAGTAACAAATGGTGTCAGCATCGTTCAAGTGCAGCAGGTTTCATACAATCTTAGGCCAAATATTTCTGTCAAGTTGACAGTGTGTTCCTCTCGTGTCTGTATTAGGCCTAAGCTTGAAATTGCTCGCTAAAAGGGGGTTACCTAGACATGCCTAAAAACAAACTACGATATGGTTACCATTGTCGCATTAAATCGTTAAATGTGGAGTAACCTTCATATCGAAGAGACATAAAAAGTTGTTGGGTGGGTGTGGATGAGAGAGAGAGAGAGGTATGGGGGAAGAGGGGGGGGAGGTTGAGAAGCCCTTGGCGAGTAGTGTCTCGCCCTCCTCTGCCTCTTTCTTTACCTCCGAAAGGGTTCGGGGTTTATGGGGGTCACAGGGGACGAGCAGGACCTCCCCAATTTCTTCTCGTTTCCTCCCACAGACTGACAAACTTGTCCTTCGTAAATGTGCGTTAGATATTATCATGACGAGCTTACGCACGAGGACTTTGCGCTTCGTAGGTGCGTAGACCTTGCATGTGGTATGGTTATGGATTTAAATTTGCACAGCGAAACAACTATATTTTCAGAGTAAAATGACTGTGTATACCTTATATTCTGCGGTCTTTTCACGGTGAAATTACTTTATATTGAGCAGAATTTCCACTGCGAACAATTTTTATATTTTGCAGCGGAATAAATGGTTCGAGATTTGTGAATTTGCTGGAAGTGTCACGGGGTGGTATTTGATGTAAAATGTAAAGTATACTTTTAGATTTGGTTGAAAAGCGGTAGCGAGAATAATTTTGTTTTTACGGGAAATCTTCTAACCCCTTGAATTTTGAGCGTTATTTATGATTATATATATATATATATATATATATATATATATATTATATATATATATATATATATATATATATATCGTGTTATCTAGGCCTTGGCGTGGTAACCACTACTCGGCTCAAATATTTAATCATTGTCTTGTAGGGCATTTGAACTTTTGGTTTCATATGAGTTTCTAGATGTGTCTTTTATGCAATATTTTAGACGCCATATAGGAATTCGCTAGCATTTAACATGACGTTAGTAATAAACACGGTGTTGCTTCAACGCCTACATAAGCACAATGGCTGTTACTACCTTGAAGAACGCTTCTTGATGGTCTGCTTTGTTGTTATTATTATTAATTATTATTATTCTATAGTTTATTATTATATTATGACTTCATTTTGTTATCTACGCATACATAAGCACGTGACTGTTACTACCTTGAAGGTGGTTGTTTATTTATTATTAGTTATTATTATTATTTATTATTATTTTGCCGGTCAGCGCTCCTTCATTCTTCTGAGACATGCGGATGTCTGCTATTTCTCACACTGCTGTTAAGACCGATGTCACACGTTGTTGCTCCATCAAACATTACTTCAAATGGTTTGCGTGCAGTCCTTCTCCGAACTAACAGTTTGCCTCCCTATTGCTTTTATTTTGCAATTGTTTGTGAGGTTTATATCTCTAGTAATTTCAGGATACTAATATTTTCTCTGATACAGTTGAATGTATTCATGACGGTTTTGGCTCGTGTGAAAATAAAGTTTTTTACACATTTTTTTTTGTTTTTTATTTATGTATTTATTTTTTGCTTGAAACTGTATATGACTTTTTTAAACATATTGTCTTATTATCAAGAGCTGATTATTCCAGTTGGAAGTAATGATAATAATGATAATAATAATGAGCCTAAATCCATGCCCAAATCAACATTGATGAAATAATAATAATATAATAATAATAATAATAATAATAATAATAATAAAGAAAGCCCAAATCCATGCCCAATTTAATAATAATAATAATAATAATAATAATAATAATAATAATAATAATAATAATAATAATAATAATAATAATCCTAAGATCCCTGAAAAGGAATCTGGAAAAACTAGAGGCTGAAGTAGCTCCAGGACTCATGCAGAAGAGTGTGATCCTAGAAACGGCGCACATAGTAAGAAGAGTGATGGACTCCTAAGGAGGCAGGATGCAACCCGTAACTCCACACTATAAATGCCACCCATTCGAATTGGGGGGACTGTGATAAAGAAAATAATAATTAATCAATAAAATAATGAAAGCCAAAATCCATGCCCCAAATCAACAATTCATGATAATAATAATAATAATAAGATAATTAATAATGAAAGCCCAAAAATCTATCGCCCCCTAAAAACAGCATTCAATCAAATACCATTACTTGTGGCCGTAACATTTACATTAATCTCTCGTAATACTAATCATATGACATTTATTCATAAGCCCAATCAAACCACCTTCGGATACAATCGGAATTCTTTGTCGACCAGAATCGGTTATGTCCGGACGAGTCACATTTTTGAATCATACAATAGAGAGAGAGAGAGAGAGAGAGAGAGAGAGAGAGAGAGAGAACTGGTGGTAGTACGTTGTTGCCACACTGTCATACGGGTATACGTCCGTTTTTATGTATTTTTTCCCTTTATATTCGTTCGGGTTGGTGTATGATTATTTTGATTAATAGTTTACTGGATATTATTGGATTAAAACGGGTTGAAGAATTGAAGGAGGAACTTGCAACTGGTTACTTGCTTTGGATGTTATCCGTAAACTTTTTTCGATATATTTTTTTCCCTTTAAAACCGGCTGAAATAAACAGGCTGTTTAGGAATATAAGTTGCGTATTCGATGTATATATGTTTTCCTTTATTATAGCTGAAGAATCACTTAGTTTCATACTCCGCATCTCGTTCACTTCATACTTATTTTCAAGTTCGTCCTTTTAGAGTTTGAAGGGTTTTTAAAAGTACTTTTATGTTTATATCGGCCATTTGTATCCGAAATTAAGCATTTGAATTTGAAACTTGAATTGAGATTTTAAATTTATGATTTAATGTGATTTTGCATTTATGATTTAATTCTGAATGTATTATTTAACGAGATTTAGAATTTATGATTTATTTAGAATTTATGATTGCATGAGTTTAAGGCGTTTTATAGTTATAAGGGAAAAACAAAAAGCCTTCAGACTTCATCGTAAGTCATGTTTCGTGTCCGAATTTTATTTTCGAATAAATTTAAATTTTGTGGATGTTTCATTTATGCTGCGGGATTTTATTCGTACTTGGGGACTTTGCAGTTGTTTGCAATCTGACATTTATTGCTGGAGACGAGGCGGGATCGATCCCAGCCATAGGCAACGTTTTGGATCATGTAGTGGAATTCCCATTGTCCTTCTGTTGACTGGAACAGTGAATTGGATATTGCCCCTTCTGCAGCCTTTCTGTTGGTGGGGGATGGTGTTTGTCTCCTCTAGGTAGTTGTATAGCCTTTACTATGATACCCTGTTAGTAACTTCCACATTATTGGTAGGCAGGTGTATAGGCCTGTAGTTACTGGCTATATTTCCCTTACTCTTGTCTTTTTGTACTGAGGATGTTCTTCCTGTGGTCATCCATTTGGGTGCATGTGATTTGAGATACAATGCTGGAGTTGGCTCTGCTATTCGTGGGTGTAGGGCCTTGAAGTTTTTGAGCCAGTATCCATGGACTTCATCGGGACCTGGGGCTTTCCAGTTTGGCATTTCTTTAGTTGGTGTCTGACTGTGTCTGTCGTGATCTCAGTGAATCTTTGTTTTATTCTCCCTGTTTCTTCTTCCTTGACTTCCTGGAGCCATGTTGCATGTTTGTGTGTGAAACCGGATTGCTCCATATGTTTTTCCCAGAGTCTCTTACTTGGTCGGCTTCAGGAATTTCTGGGTGGTTGTCTTCCCTCTTAGTTGGCTGTATAGTCTTTTCTGGTTGGTTCTGAATAGTTTGTTCTGTTGGTATCCCTTATTCCTGTTCATGTACCGGTTGGTATCTTATGTGCTTTGGCCTTAAGCCTCTGTTTTGTTACATCTTCTATTGTGTTGTTTAGTCCCCTCTCTTGTACTTTGTATTTCTCGTTGAGTTCCTCCCTTGTTTTTCTTGCTTCTTAGCCTTTTTTCTGCCATCTCTTTCAGTTTACTCAAGCCAGATCTCATCACCATGATTTGCTTTTCCAGGCGCCTTTTCCAAGGTGAGGTTGCTGTTTTGGTTTCTGTTGGGTTGGTGTGCTGGTGGTGTTGGTGTTCGAACATCCCCATCAGTTCTGCTACTAATCTTGCTCCTGCATATGCCAAGTTTATTTGTTTGCTGTGATACTGGTGGTGTGTATTATGCCCATTATTTCTTTAACCTCACTTGTTTTCTCCTTTAATTTCTTGGTGTTGTAGGGTTTCATGGAGGGGATCTTTGTTCTCTCTGTATCTGGCTCCATCCATTGTCTAATCTTTTCTACCCATTCCGTCCTCTCTGTTACTTCGTCGGTGTTTCTTCGTGTGTCGTTGTTTGATACCTCATCCTCCCTGTCGTCTTCTGTGGCATCGTCTCTCAGTTCGTCTTCGTGTAATTCGTTGTCGTGTGACATTTTCCCTTCTAGTCTTCTCTTTCTGTTGGGGAGAGCCAGTTCTTTTTCTTTATGTTCCTTACTTGGTCTGCCAGCCTCTGCTCTGTTTGGGGGGTGTTATTCCTCTCATTCCAGATGTTGGACCAACCTTCTTCTATATCCTCTCTCCGGTCGGGTTGTTTTCTTCTGATGTAGCATCTCCATATTTCCTTATTTTCTTCTCTTGTCCATTTCTTCCTTTTGCTCTGTAGCTCCAATCTCAGGCTGTTGATTACTGTCGTTGTGGTGGTCAGTTGCTGGATGAACGACCTCCTCCAAGTACCTGACCGTCCTCTTCCCCTTCAATTGGGTTGAATACCTGGTTGCCGGACGAAGCTCCTCTGTTGCCAGAGGTTCCATTTACGTCGTTGTCGTTTATTCCTTCATTTCTTTCCATCATTGTTGAGTTTTGCTATTTAACCCATAGCTGGACCCTACCCCATCAGGGATAGGTACTCATTTACAGCTGAGTAGACTGAGGAAATTATGGTAAAGATCCTTTCCCAAGGAATCAACGCCGAGGGGAGAGTCACCCATCCAACGACTGACCAGCCCCAAGGCTTGCTTAAACTTGGACTTAGGTCCATTGACGACCTAACCCGCTCCTCCACGGCGCCACTTTATTATTATTATTATTATTATTATTATTATTATTATTATTATTATTATATTATTATTATTATTATTATTATTATTATACGTTTTGGGGCTATCAGCTCTTTCCCGCTCTGTATATTTTTTTAAAGGTGACTCTAATGCTTTTTATCTGAGTTCGTGGGAAAATGCAAGGAATTGTCACACTCCTTTTATATTGGTAATATACTTTGGAGTTTTATTCTAGTTAGTTTGTTAATTTATTTTTCTCTTAATTAATTTCTCTCTCCTCTCTGTATTTCCCATTACCCTCTGTTACTTCTTTCGACCGAACACCATAATATTCTTTGGAAGGCTTGAATTTCATGTTCATTTGTCACCCCTATAGGGGCTTTTTTCATATGAATAGGGTTTACCCTCTGAATACTACTATAATAATAATAATAATAATAATAATAATAATAATAATAATAATAATAATAATAATAATAATAATAATAATAAATATCTTTTGAAGCCTTGAATTTCAAGTCAATGGCCCCTTTGGTGTGGGTTTGTGACATAAGAAGGGTGGGTTTACTTTCTGAATACTACTGCTACTACTACAACACAATAATATAATAATAATAATAATAATAATAAAATAATAATAATAATAATAATATCAGTGTAGTAATGCATTGCATTTTCGCGTGAACTGTTGTTTCTAAATAAATAAAACATTAGAGTTACCTGAAAAACAAATGAACGGGAAAAAGATAATAGCCATAAAAAGCGTGAGTATTTATTATTGAAATCTTTCACTGTGGAGCAGTGAACATTAACGTCTAGAACATCCCACTGTTGAGCTTCCGGGGCTGCGTTAAGCAACGGGAAAGCTTATTAGGTGATATATTTTTTTTGAAGACTAAATGGATGCGGTAATGTGCTATGATTATTACTGGTGGAAATCTGTTAGCAGGAGGCGTGATGCTGGTATTATTATTATTATTTTTTTTTTATTTATTTTTTTTTTTTTGCTCTATCACAGTCCTCCAATTCGACTGGGTGGTATTTATAGTGTGGGGTTCCGGGTTGCATCCTGCCTCCTTAGGAGTCCATCACTCTTCTTACTATGTGCGCCGTTTCTAGGATCACAATCTTCTGCATGAGTCCTGGAGCTACTTCAGCCTCTAGTTTTTCTAGATTCCTTTTCAGGGATCTTGGGATCGGCCTAGTGCTCCTATGATTATGGGTACGATTTCCACTGGCATATCCCATATCCTTCTTATTTCTATTTTCAGATCTTGATACTTATCCATTTTTTCCCGCTCTTTCTCTTCAACTCTGGTGTCCCATGGTATTGCTATATCAATGAATGATACTTTCCTTCTTGACTTTGTCAATCAAACGTCACGTCTGGTCTTTATTTGCGACTGTATCAACCCTATCCGTTTCTGATACCATAGTCCTGAAGGAATCTTTGCCTGATCGTTTTCTATCACTCCCTCAGGTTGGTGCTCGTACCACTTATTACTGCAAGGTAGCTGATGTTTCTTGCACAGTATTTATTATTATTATTATTATTATTATTATTATTATTATTATTATTATTATTATTGTTATTATTATTATTTTATTATTATATTATTATTTTTATTATTATTATTATCATGAAATTCTCGTAATAGCACGAGTCACTAAAATGAAAGAAATACACAATGGTAGATTTATATCTAGATATATATATATATATAGATATATATATATATATTATATATATATTATCCTCTTGCCTCTTTTCTCTTTAAAGTAATATATATACCTTTTCATTTTTTAGGAAGATATCCAGGAATATATGCATTATTATTATTATTATTATTATTATTATTATTGTTATTATTATTATTATTATTATTATTATTATTATCATGCCTCTTATTATTATTAGTATCATCATCATCTTCATCTTGCCTACCACTGTAGGTTCAACGAGATTCTTCTCTTTAAAAGTAATTTACCATTTTTTCCTTTTCAAGGAGATATATCCAGGAAAAAAACGTTGCACTAGTGCTTTACTGAAAAAAAAAGAGAAAAAAAAATGCCTAAAGCTTTATTGTGCGTAAGATTTTTTTAATTCTCTTCCGCTCGCGTTCTATAATCTGCTGCCGAGTAATTGGTTTGAAGTAGTAATGCTATAGTATAGCTCAACCACCACAGGGCAGCGGCGGAGAGTTCACGTGAGTTTTTTCCTCTTACATTCGTTTGTCGTGTTTGACTTTCATTATCTACTTATTTTATTTATGTCTTATTTTTGTTTTGTTTATGTATTTATTTATTCTTTTATTTTGCTTATTTGGTTTACTTTTGGAGTATTTATTTTCTTTTATGTATTATTTTTGTATATACTTTTTATCTATTTGTGTTTTGTTTATTCCTTTATTTATTTATTTGATTCAATTTTATTTTATTTTATCTTTTAAAAATTAATATGTTTAATTAATTAATTTATACATTTATTCGTTTGGTTTATTGATTTTTTTATTTACTTATCTATTCCTAGTGCTATTTAGTTATCTATTAACCATTATTATTTTTATATTTAACAAAATGTTTATTTATTTATTTATTCGTTCATTATTTATTTCTGTGAGAGAAGAGTTACAGAGGGCTGGGTGCTCAGAGCCAAGCCTTTCGAAAAATATAAAAAAGTTGGGAACGCAGAGGAAGTTCTTAGGAAATTCGAGATCCACGCTGCATGAGGGGGGGGGGGGTTGGTATGAGGTACTGAGATAGCTTTTCAAATTTTCCTCGAAAGGATCAAAGGAATAAATTGATTTTAAGATATTCAGCTTGGTGCTCAATTTCATCGTCTTTGACTGTAATGGATCGTAATTACTTAGAAATATTCAAGTTTTGTCGAAGAATTTCTGTAATATTTCTTTTTCACGCAAAGGGGCGCTGCCTCATTATTGATCCCAAGGTCCTTGATTGATCCGAGATTCCACATAGTTTTCCGTGAATAATAATAATAATAGTAATAATAATAATAATAATAATTGAAGAACAGTAGGAGAAGGAAAAACCAACCTAAGCATGGCTTGGCTAGACTATAAGAAAGCCTTCGACATGATACCACACACATGGCTAATAGAATGCCTAAAAATATATGGGGCAGAGGAAAACACCATCAGCTTCCTCAAAAATACAATGCACAACTGGGAATACAATACTTACAGCTCTGGAATAAGACTAGCAGAGGTTAATATCAGGAGAGGGATCTTCCAGGGCGACTCACTGTCCCCACTACTCTTCGTAGTAGCCATGATTCCCATGACAAAAGTACTACAGAAGATGGATGCCGGGTACCAACTCAAGAAAAGAGGCAACAGAATCAACCATCTGATGTTCATGGACGACATCAAGCTGTATGGTAAGAGCATCAAGGAAATAGATACCCTAATCCAGACTGTAAGGATTGTATCTGGGGACATCAGGATGGAGTTTGGAATAGAAAAATGCGCCTTAGTCAACATACAAAAGGCAAAGTAACGAGAACTGAAGGGATAAAGCTACCAGATGGGAGCAACATCAAACACATAGATGAGACAGGATACAAATACCTGGGAATAAGGGAAGGAGGGGATATAAAACACCAGATGAAGGACACAGATCAGGAAAGAATATATGCAGAGACTCAAGGCGATACTCAAGTCAAACTCAACGATGGGAATATGATAAAAGCCATAAACACATGGGCAAGTGCCAGTAATCAGATACAGCGCAGGAATAGTGGAATGGACGAAGCAGAACTCCGCAGCATAGATCAGAAAACCAGGAAACATATGACAATACACAAAGCACTACACCCAAGAGCAAATACGGACAGACTATACATAACACGAAAGGAAGGAGGGAGAGGACTACTAAGTATAGAGGACTGCGTCAACATTGAGAACAGAGCACTGGGGCAATATCTGAAAACCAGTGAAGACGAGTGGCTAAAGAGTGCATGGAAGAAGGACTAATAAAAGTAGACGAAGACCCAGAAATATACAGAGACAGGAGAAAGACAGACAGAACAGAGGACTGGCACAACAACCAATGCACGGACAATACATGAGACAGACTAAACGAACTAGCCAGCGATGACAATGGCAATGGCTACAGAGGGGAGAGCTAAAGAAGGAAACTGAAGGAATGATAACAGCGGCACAAGATCAAGGCCCTAAGAACCAGATATGTTCAAAGACGATAGGACGGAAATAACATCTCTCCCAATATGTAGGAAGTGCAATATGAAAAATGAAACCATAAACCACATAGCAAGTGTAATGCTCGGCACTTGCACAGAACCAGTACAAAAAGAGGCATGATTCAGTGGCAAAAGCCCTCCACTGGAGCCTGTGCAAGAAACATCAGCTACCTTGCAGTAAATAAGTGTACAGCACAACCACCTGAGGGGTGATAGAAAAACGATCAGGCAAAGATCCTCTGGGACTATGGTATCAGAACGGATAGGGTGATACGTGCAAACAGACCAGACGTGACGTTGATTGACAAAGTCAAGAAGAAAGTATCATCATTGATGTCGCAATACCATGGGACACCAGAGTTGAAGAGAAAGAGAGGAAAAAATGGATAAGTATCAAGATCTGAAAATAGAAAAATAAGAAGGATATGGGATATGCCAGTGGAAATCGTACCCATAATCATAGGAGCACTAGGCACGATCCCAAGATCCCTGAAAAGGAATCTAGAAAAACTAGAGGCTGAAGTAGCTCCAGGACTCATGCAGAAGAGTGTGGATCCTAGAAACGGCACACATAGTAAGGAAAGTGATGGACTCCTAAGGAGGCAGGATGCAACCCGGAACCCCACACTATAAATACCACCCAGTCGAATTGGAGGACTGTGATAGAGTAAATAATAATAAATAATAATAATAATAATAATAATAATTGGGAAACTCTATATCGCAGAATATATATATATATATATATTATATATATATAATATATAATATATATATATAATTTTTGTTTTAAGAGGTCCACAGCAATAAGAAAATGTTAAAGTTCGTGTATAATTCAAAAACCCTTTATAAAGCTTTCGAACCACTATAATAATATAATAATAATAATAATAATAATAATATATAATAATAATAATAATAATAATAATAATAATAATAATCACATTCTAGA
>NC_087209.1:544063-569063 GCF_015104395.2 Macrobrachium nipponense | reverse complement strand
ATCCCTTCAGTTCTCGTTACTTTGCCTTTTTGTATGTTGACTAAGGCGCATTTTTCTATTCCAAAACTCCATCCTGATGTCCCCAGATACAATCCTTACAGTCTGGATTAGGGTATCTATTTCCTTGATGCTCTTACCATACAGCTTGATGTCGTCCATTAACATCAGATGGTTAATTCTGTTGCCTCTTTTCTTGAGTTGGTACCCGGCATCCATCTTCTGTAGTTACTTTTGTCATGGGAATCATGGCTACTACGAAGAGTAGTGGGGACAGTGAGTCGTCCTGGAAGATCCCTCTCCTGATATTAACCTCTGCTAGTCTTATTCCAGAGCTTGTAAGTATTGTATTCCAGTTGCGCATTGTATTTTTGAGGAAGCTGATGGTGTTTTCCTCTGCCCATATATTTTCAGGGCATTCTATTGGCCATGTGTGTGGTATCATGTCGAAGGCTTTCTTATAGTCTATCCATGCCATGCTTAGGTTGGTTTCCTTCTCCTACTGTTCTTCATTACCATTTTGTCTATCAGGAGCTGTCTTTTGTGCCCCTACACTTCGTTTTGCAGCCTTTCTGTTGGTGGGGATGGTGTTTGTCTCCTCTAGGTAATTGTATAGCCTTTCACTGATGATACCTGTTAGTAACTTCCACATTATTGGTAGGCAGGTGATAGGCTTGTAGTTACTGGCTATATTTCCCTTACTCTTGTCTTTTTGTACTAAGGATGTTCTTCTTGTGGTCATCCATTTGGGTGCATGGTGATTTGAGATACAATGCTGGAGTTGTTCTGCTATTCTTGGGTGTAGGGCCTTGAAGTTTTGAGCCAGTATCATGGACTTCATCGGGACCTGGGGCTTTCCAGTTTGGCATTTTCTTTAGTTGGTGTCTGACTGTGTCTGTCGTGATGTCTGTGAATCTTTGTTTTATTCTCCCTGTTTCTTCTTCCTTGACTTCCTGGAGCCATGTTGCATGTTTGTTGTGTGATACCGGATTACTCCATATGTTTTCCCAGTCTCTTACTTTGTTCGGCTTCAGGAATTTCTGGTGGTTGTCTTTCCCTCTTAGTTGGCTGTATAGTCTTTTCTGGTTGGTTCCGAATAGTTTGTTCTGTTGGTATCCCTTATTCCTGTTCATGTACCGTTGGATCTTATGTGCTTTGGCCTTAAGCCTCTGTTTTACATCTTCTATTGTGTTGTTTAGTCCCCTCTCTTGTACTTTGTATTTCTCGTTGAGTTCCTCCCTTGTTTTCTTGCTTCTAGCCTTTTTTCCGCCATCTCTTTCAGTTACTCAAGTCAGATCTCATCACCATGATTTGCTTTTCCAGGCGCCTTTTCCAAGGAGGTTGCTGTTTTGGTTTCTGTTGGTTTGGTTGTGCTGGTGGTGTTGGTGTTCGAATCCCCATCAGTTCTGCTACTAATCTTGCTCCTGCATATACCAAGTTATTTGTTTTTCTGTGGTACTGGTGGTGTGTATTATGCCCATTATTTCATTGACCTCACTTGTTTTCTCCTTAATTTCTTGGTGTTGTAGGCTTTCATGGAGGGATCTTTGTTCTCTCTGTATCTTGGCTCCATCCATTGTCTAATCTTTTCTACCCATTCCGTCCTCTCTGTTACTTCGTCGGTGTTTCTTCGTGTGTCGTTGTTTGATACCTCATCCTCCCTGTCGTCTTCTGTGGCATCGTCTCTCAGTTTCGTCTTCGTGTAATTCGTTGTCGTGTGACTTTCCCTTTCCAGTTCTTCTCTTTCTGTGTGGGGAGAGCCAGTTGTTTTTCTTTATGTTCCTTACTTGGTCTGCCAGCCTCTGCTCTGTTTGGGGGGTTATTCCTCTCATTCACAGATGTTGACCAATCTTCTTCTATATCCTCTCTCCGTCGGGTTGCTTCTGATGTATCATCTCCATATTTCCTTATTTTCTTCTCTTGTCCATTTCTTCCTTTTTGCTTCTGTAGCTCCAATCTCAGGCTGTTGATTACTGTCGTTGTGGTGAATCAGTTGCTGGATGAGACGACCCTCCAAGTACCTGACCGTCTTCCCTTCAATTGGGTTGAATACCTGGTTGCCGGACGAAGCTCCTCTGTTGCCAGAGGTTCCATTTACGTCGTTGTCGTTATTCCTTCATTACTTTCCATCATTGCTGAGTTTTGCTATTTAACCCACTAGCTGGACCCTACCCCATCAGGGATAGGTACTCATTTACAGCTGAGTAGACTGAGGAAATTATGGTAAAGATCCTTTCCCAAGGAATCAACGCCGAGGAGAGCGGTCACCCATCCAACGTCTGACCAGCCCCAATGTTGCTTAACTTGACTTAAGTCTATTGTCGACCTAACCTCCCACTCCTCCCACGGCGCAAATCTTATGATATTATTATATTATTATTATTTTATCTTATTATTTTATTATTATTATTTTTATTATTATTATTATTATTATTTATTATTATTATTATTATTTTATTATTATTAGAAGGATAAACCCTTATTCATATTGGAATTGAATTTCAAGGGTTCCAAGGATATTATTATTATTATTATTATTATTATAAGTAGTAGTAGTATTCAGAAGGTAAACCCTATTCATATGAAAAAAGCCCCAATAGGAGCCACTGACTTGAAATTCAAGCTTCCAAAGAATATTATGGTGTTCGGTCGAAAGAAGTAACAGAGGGTAATGGGAAATACAGAGAGAAGAGAGAAATTATTAATAAGAAAAATAAATTAACAAATAACTAGATAAAACTCTAGTATATTACCAATATAAAAGGAGTGTGGCAATTCTTTGCATTTTCGCACGAACTCAGATAAAAAAGCATAGAGTCAGCTTTAAAAAAATATACAGAGCGGGAAAGAGCTAATAGCCCCAAAACGTATAATAATAATAATAATAATAATAATAATAATAATAATAATAATAATAATAATAATAATAATAATAATAATTAATAATAATAATTTAAAGAAAACTTATAAACACACCATCAGTGAAATGGGAAAGTAAATCCACACTAGTACATATGCCTGTTTGATTTTGCTTTTTAATATTTTAAAAAACAAAATCAAACAGGCATACTACTGTGGACTTACTTTCCCAGTGATAATAATAATAATAATAATAATAATAATAATAATAATAATAATAATAATAATAATAATAATATTTCTCATTAATCCTCTCACATACGAATGGTATTTCAAAGTATCAAAGTTAGATAAAAATCATTAATTATTCAGCCGTTTGTCATTCTTATCACAAAACACGAGTTTCTTGCAAGCTTCACTAAAGCCTGGCGTACAACAAGGTAGGGCTCCTCTCTCACCCGAGCTTGGTACTATAGTGCATTCACCTCAACCGTCCATCTGATGTCTAGGCTCGTCCCTTTCGACGCTCCTGATTGGCTGTTCATAAGCCAATCACAGGGCTGGAAACTCTCAGTCTCGAGAGTGTTCACATAGGCAGGATATATGTTCCACCTCTCCTGAGGGATGCATCTTTCAAAAGTATCCCCCAGGAGAGGTGGAACATACATCCTGTCTATATGAACACTCGATAGAAAGACTGAGAGTTTCCAGCCCTGTGATTGGCTTATCAACAGCCAATCAGGAGCATCGTAAGGGACTGGCCTAGACATCAGATGCACGGGTGATGTGAATCTACTATAGCAATTAGAACTGAAGGTTCATGGCTGACTTTATATTGGCGGTTAAACACCCACACACATAAGATGGAATTTTTTTGGGGGGGATAAGGGTGTTAGTCCCATGCCCTCCCACGCAGGCAATGTCTGCAACCCACCACAGTCATGTAACGATATCCAATTCACTGTTCCAGTCAACAGAAGGACAATGGGATTTACACTACATGATCCCAAAACGTTGCCCACGGCTGGGATCGATCCTCGGTCTCCAGCAATAAATGTCAGATTGCAAACAACTGCAAAGTCCCCAAGTACGAATAAAATCCCGCAGCACAAATAAACATCCACAAAATTTAAATTTATTCGAAAATGAAATTCTGACTCGAACATTCTTACGCCTAAGTCTAAAGGTGTTTTTCCCTTATGATTATAAAACGCCTTAGTCTCATGCAATCATAAATTCAAAATCTCATTAAATCATAAATTCAAAATTAAATCATAAATGCAAAATCTCAGTAAATCATAAATTTAAAATCTCATTAAATCAAATTTAAAATCTCATTAAATCAAAATTCAAATGGCTTAATTTCGGATACAAATGGCCGATATAAACAAATATAAACATAAAAGTACTTTTAAAAACCCTTCACTCTAAAAGGACGAACTTGAAAATAGTATGAAGTGAACGAGATGTGGATTACGAAACTAGGCGAATCTTCATGCTAAAAGGACATATATACATCCGAATACGCAGCTTATATTCCTAAACAGCCGGTTTAGTTCAGCCGGTTTTAAAGGAAAAAATATATATATCGAAAAAAGTTTACGGATAACATTCAAAGCAAGTAACCAGTTGCAAGTTCTTCCTTCAGTTTTTCAACCCGTTTAATCCAATAATATCCAGTAAACTACTAATCAAATTAAACATACACCAACCCGAACGAATATAAAGGGAAAAAATACATAAAAACGGACGTATACCCGTATGGACAGTGTGGCAACAACGTACTACCACCAGTTCCCGCCATCTCTCTCTCTCTCTCTCTCTCTCTCTCTCTCTATTGTATGATTCAAAAATCTGACTCATCCAGAAATAACCGATTCTGGTCGAGCAAAGAATTCCGATTGCATCCGAAGGTGGTTTGATTGGCTTATGAATAAATGTCATATGATTAGTATTACGAGAGATTAATGTAAATGTTACGGCCACAAGTAATGGTATTTGATTGAATGCTGATTAGGGCATAGATTTGGGCTTTCATTATTATTATTATTATCATGAATGTTGATTTGGGCATGGATTTTGGCTTTCATTATTATTTTTTTTTTCTTTATCACAGTCCTCCAATTCGAATGGGTGGCATTTATAGTGTGGGGTTCCGGGTTGCATCCTGCGTCCTTAGGAGTCCATCACTCTTCTTACTATGTGCGCCGTTTCTAGGATCACACTCTTCTGCATGAGTCCTGGAGCTACTTCAGCCTCTAGTTTTTCCAGATTCCTTTTCAGGGATGATGATGATGATGATGATGATGATGATGATGATGATGATGAAGATGATGATGATTATTATTATTATGAATTTTAAATTGGGCATGGATTTGGGCTTTCTTTATCATTAATATTATTATTATTATCATGAATGTTGATTTGGGCATGGAATTAGGCTTTCATCATTATTATCAATATTATCATTACTTCCAACTGGAATAATCAGCTCTTGATAATAAGACAATATGTTAAAAAAATATCATATACAGTTTCAAGCACAAAAACCACATTAAAAAAAAAAAAAAAAAAAAAAAAGGTGTATTATTTCGCATGAGCCAAAACCGTCATGAATACATTCAACTGTATCAGAGAAAATATTAGTATCCTGAAATTACTAGAGATAAACTCACAAACAACTGCAAAATAAAAGCAATAGGGAGGCAAACTGTTAGTTCGGAGGAAGGACTGCACGCAAACCATTTGAAGTAATGTCCGATGGAGCAACAACATTGTGACATCGGTCTTAACAGCTGTGTGAGAAATAGCAGACATCCGCATGTCTCAGAAGAATGAGAGCGCTGACGTCACAATAATAATAATAATAAACAGACCATTCAGTAGTAAAAAAACAGTCATGTGCTTATGTAGGCGTAGATATAAATGACATAATAATAATAATAATAATAATAATAATAATAATAATAATAATAATAATAATAATAATAATAATAATAACAAAACAGACCATCAAGAAGTGTTCTTCAAGGTAGTAACAGCCATTGTGCTTATGTAGGCGTTGAAGCAACACCGTGTTTATTACTAACGTCATGTTAAATGCTAGCGAATTCCTATATTGGCGTCTAAAATATTGCATAAAAGACACTTCTAGGAATTCATATGAAACCAAAAAGTGCAAAATTGCCCTACAAGACAATGATTAAATATTTGAGCCGAGTAGTCGGTTACCACGCCAAGGCCTAGATAACACGATATATATATATATATAGATATATATATATATAATATATATATATATATATATATATATATATATATATATATGCATAAATAACGCTCAAAATTCAAGGGGTTAGAAGATTTCCCGTAAAAACAAAATTATTCTCGCTACCGCTTTTCAACCAAATCTAAAAGTATACTTTACATTTTTACATCAAATACCACCCGTGACACTTCCAGCAAATTCACAAATCTCGAGCCATTTATTCCGCTGCAAAATATAAAAATTGTTCGCAGGGGAAATTCTGCTCACTATAAAGTAATTTCACCGTGAAAAGACCGCAGAATATAATGTATACACAGTCATTTTACTCTGGAAATATAGTTGTTTCGCTGTGCAAATTTAAATCCGTAACCATACCACATGCAAGGTCTACGTACCTACGAAGCGCAAAGTCTCGTGCGTAAGCGCTGCGGTCATGATAATATCTAACGCACATTTACGAAGGACAAGTTTGTCAGTCTGTGGGAGGAAACGAGAAGAAATTGGGGAGGACCTGCTCGTCCCCTGTGACCCCCTAACCCCTAACCCTTTCGGAGGTAAAAGAAAGAAAGAGGCAGAGGAGGGCGAGACACTACTCGCCAAGGGCTTCTCAACGCCCCCCCCCCCCCCCATACCTCTCTCTCTCTCTCTACCACACCCACCCAACAACTTTTTATGTCTCTTCGATATGAAGGTTACTCCACATTTAACGATTTAATGCGACAATGGTAACCATCTCGTAGTTTGTTTTTAGGCATGTCTAGGTAACCCCCTTTTAGCGAGCAATTTCAAGCTTAGGCCTAATACAGACACGAGAGGAACACACTGTCAACTTGACAGAAATATTTGGCCTAAGATTGTATGAAACCTGCTACACTTGAACGATGCTGACACCATTTGTTACTAATCTAGAAGCGTTGTAAGACATATTTTGAGAACTCTTCCAGCGAGCAACCTCACGCTTTGGCCTAATACAGACACGAGACGAACTCAAAAGAAACTTTTCTGAAATATCTAGCCTATGCTGGTACGAAGCTTACTCCATTTTTAACGATGAATTGAATACGGAAATTGTAAACATCTCGTAATGTGTTTTTGAGACCACCATAAAAGACAAGCTTTTCAGGAACATTTAGTTCAAGATCACATGAACCCTACTTTGTTTCAACGAAGCATTCACTTAATGCGACACTTGTGACCATCTAGAAGAGTGTTTTTAGACAATTGATAAAGGTAAACTCATTTTAGCAAGCAACTTCAAGCCTAGGCTGATGTATAAACACAAAACTAAATCTTTCCAGGAGACTTAGCCAAAGTTTAATTATTTATTCACAGTGACATTTTCATTCTAGACACAGTTCTGCAATTCACCGTTATATTGATATAATATACGCTATCGCATAGCGTGCATGGAAACGCATAATAATTGACGGATTGCAACAGCGACGGCATGCGAGCCTCTCCATCGCCTCAACAATGACAGGAAAAGGATACGAACTATCCCTCTTTTTCAGAGTTTTCGCATTGTTTACAAACATCCTACAACACCAAGGGGTTGGGTGGGTGAACTTACCCTAGGCTAGTATTTGTAAACAAAACGTTACGTCTAATGACGGAATTGTCTCTTTATAGATCCCCCAGACAAAAAGGCATTGTATTAGTAAATAAATTAAATAAATGGGCAGGAACAGGATACGAATTATCCTTTTTGTTTAAAAGGTGCATTGTTTACAAACATCCACCACATACCAAGGGAAAAAAAAACCTATAATAGTACTAGCAAACAAACGTTTTATCTATTAACGAATTGTTTATTTACAGTGTATTTGGTTGACTAAAAGACATTGAAATTAATAATGAAATGAATGAAACGACAAGAAAAGGGTACGAATTATCTATCCATCTTTCCTTGTTAAAAGGTTTCACATTATTTACAAGCATCCTACACACCAAGGAAAAAGATAGTAACATAGTATTAGTAAATAAAAAAAGTTGACCATCTATTTCCAGTATAATTACCCGGAAAAGACACTGAAATAAAAGAAAGGCGTTAGAATGAAAGCCAAAAGATGGCATACTTTCGAACTACAAAGAAAACGTAGGAGAGGGACTCGGGTACTACCTTGATCAATTCTGGGCATCAGCTGCACAGCATAGCACATGAAAACTTATTTTGATTTCTCTCGTAGACGCTTAAATAATACCCTTTTTCGCTCACGCTTGGAATATCCACAGCCACTGGGGATTCAACAATTCACTTGACACTTTACTTCAACGCGGTATTTGACGGGAAAGGGTTGCAAAATGGAATGGAGAGGACAGAGGTCACTTCGATAGCTCCGTTGCGCACCGTTCCATGGTCGGAACTATCACCTGTTACACACTGGAGCTCCCTCCTTCCTACCTGGCCTGGCTACGGGTTGCTCAACACTTGCGGCAATCGCGTTCCTGGCGTCAGTTATCAACTTTTAGCGTGAAAATCACGCAGTATTTAATCTCGCGAAGTTCAATACGTGACATCTACTTCACTATCTTCACTCTCTTACTTCGCCCTAACTTACTTTTCTTTCGAAACGCTTTGGAAACGGTCACTTTAATGGATCAACAATAGGTTATCTGGCACCTATGACGCGTTCCTTGTGTTCAATCATCTACTTTTCGTTCAAATCGCGTCATATATTATCACACGGAATGTAATCATTAACATATATTTCACTATCCTCTCTCTTTCCAAACGTTAACTTATCTTTCTTTCGAAAAGCTTGGAAAAAGTCATTTTAATGAAGGCTCAAAAGGCTATCTGGCATCTAAACCTCACCCCCTTCCGAGGGAGTAGCATTTGACTTCGCTCACCTTCCAGTAATTTTCGTCTTCTTGCTTCATTATGCTTGTCATCGTGGGATTAGGGTGGGGTGGGGAGTTGCTCTTATTGACCGAAAGTTATTTTTGGTCCTACGGGCTTTTGAAGATTAATCGCATCAAATTCTCTTGCTCACATAATTTCCCCGACTTTTGTCTCGGGGGGTGGGGAGCGGGGAAAGGGTAATTTGGCTCATGACTTTTACGAGGGGTAATTATCGTAGATTAGGAAGATGTGACAAGCACGTGAAAAGCAGCTAATTAACAAAATTACTTACAATACTTAAACGAATGAAAGCGATGTTTAATACCCTTTTCTACTTGCGTTAATTACAGCTTTCCCTCACAATAAATGTATGAATATCAGTAGCTAAAGTGTCGAGTGTCGACCTGAATTTAGGCCGATACATTGAAACATCCCACTTTCTTATGAACGTTATTGGTTGACGTGTCACCTTGCATTTAGGCTGATATGTTAGAACAAAACCAGACGATCATTTATCATCCCCACTTTCTTGCGGATTTATTGAGCCACTCACAATGTTTTCACAAACTTACGTGACGACGCATCTGTCAGGTATGATATGATTTCAAACAAAAAAACACAGTTTCCACCAATCAAAACAGAAAAAAAAAGTTAAACTCTCTTACGCCACACATGAGCGCGCCAATGCAAGTGCGCACGGAGGAATCGTACTCTTGCGGTCAAGAACTCAAAATTCTTTCTTTATTAAGATTACTGAGAGAGAATCCTTGCCCAAATCATGAGTCGACTGAAGCGGGTCGCAGCCAAGGAGGAAATTGACAGGAAGTAAAACAAACTTAACGTTAAATAATATAGCTGAGAAATGGAAGGATAAACACCCGTGTGCTAGTACTAGTGAACTGACACGGAACAGAAGAGAAACTAAACTCTCTCTCTCTCTCTCTCTCTCTCTCTATCTCTCTCTCTCTCTCTATATATAGATATATATATATACTATATATATATATATATATATATATATACTAATAATAATAATAATAAAAGGAGCCCATACAAAACACCAAAATATAGAGAGAGAAATATTATATTTCAGAGACTACTGTCTCCCTCTTCAGGTAGATGAATGAGAAAAGTTACAGAAAAGGTGGTATTTATATCATTTCACATTGGCGCTAGACAAAATAATAAAGATAGTTGAATTATGTGTATCTAATAACGTATTTTCATTCGGGGTATCATTCTATAAGCAAAAATTCGGGTGTAGTATGGGTAGTCCTTTAAGTCCTGTTTTAGCCAATCTGTACATGGAATACTTTGAAACTACAGTAATAAATGCAATAAAACCCAAAAACATGCTGTGGATGAGATATGTTGATGATATTCTAACATTTTGGGATAATGAATGGGGTAATTTTAATGAATTCTTTTCAAAATTAAACGCATTAGTGCCCAGCAGCAAATTTAAAGTTGAATGGGAAACAGACAACAAAATTCCTTTTCTTGATGTTTTAATAATCAGAAACACGACAGAATACAAATTTACCATATACAGAAAACCAACATTCTCACTATCATACATTCACTGCTTCAGCTATCAGCTGTCCTATCAAGATAGGCGTAGCCAGCAACCTAGTCTTAAAACCCTTACGAATTTGTTCTCCAGATTTCCTGGAAAAAGAAATCGAACTAATTAGTAAGCAGCTTTCGTCTTTAAGGTATCCTGACCATATAATTGAGAAAGCAATTCAACCAAAGGAAACGTAATTTCTACCGACCCCCTCAAGACAAACCAAGACCGACGACACACCCCAATAATAAAATAAAAATTCCACACCTGGACAGGATTAAGACGGTGACCCAGACCCTCGGAAAATCTAACCCTTTTGCATTTACTTACCCAAATACCTTAGCCAAATCCCTGATTAACGTCCAACAAAGGACATTCCCAAAGGACACAAGCGTTTACGAAATCCCATGCCTGGACTGTGACCAATCTTACATCGGATTTACAGGAAAATCATTTCCCCAGAGATTAATACAGCACATGCGGTCAGTTAGGTATGGACAACAGAATTCAGCTATTTTCAACCATATAAATGAACATAACCATGGCATAAACTGGAATTTGTCACGTATAATTTATAGCAGCAACTGCCGGTACAAGAGTCAAATGATGGAATCGGCCTTGATAAAGAGAGGCAGGTAACGAATAGCTCAAAGGGAGCATGGGACTCAGATATCGTCGACAAGGTTTTCATTCAACCGACGTTTAAGAAGATTAAAGGAAGATTATCAGGTGGGAGTGACCGAAATTAGCTTACCTGTGGATGGACCTCTTGGTATAAATACCACCTTTTCTGTAAATTTTCTCATTCATCTACCTGAAGAGGAAGACAACAGCCTCTGAAATATAGTATTTCTCTCTCTATATTTTGGTGTTTTTATGAGCTCCTTTTATTAGATGGAATTCTGTTATAACAGAACATTTTTACCAGTCTATATATATATATATATATATATATATATATATATATATATATATATATATATATATAATGAGAGAGAGAGAAATAGGATAAACACTTGCGTTTTAGTACTACATATATATGCGTATATATATATATATGTGTGTGTGTGTGCGCGCACGCTTCCTAAGGCATCTGGAAAACAGAAACCACCTTAAATCTAGACTAAAATAACAGACAATTTCTCCGTCACTGGCAAACAGTTCCGTTTGTTTTGATCCCTCGGGAGGGGTTCCAGAATTACGAGGGTCATTAAATCAAAGGAACCTGTCATCACTATTAAATGATGGCTTGAGGGTGGTGGGGGGGGGGAACCAACTGATTTGGAGGTTCCCTCGCCCCTATTCTTATAAATAAGTAAATAGGGCAGTGAATAAGGGCGGCTGAAGTCTATAGCTTATTTTGTGCCTAATTTTTGTAGAAAAAGACACACGCACACTCGCGCACACACACACACACACACACACAAATATATATATATATATATATATATATATATATATATATATATATATATATATATATATATATATATATAGTGCTGAGAACCCATCTTGTCTCTGTTGATTTAAGCAGTATATTATTATTATTGATTATTAGTTTTATATTATATTATTATTTATTATTATTATTATATTATTATTATTTATTATTATATTAGGAGTTCAAGCAAAGATGCAATTTATTACTATCTTAATACTGTTCTACTTATATTCTATTCAATTACTCACGTTATTTTATTTATTTATTAATTTATCCATTTTTCTAATAACTGCTAAAAACTTATCTCTTTCTGAATAATAATAATAATAATAATAATAATAATAATAATAATAATAATAATAATAATAATAATAATAATAATAATAATAAATCAACCAAAATGCACAAAAATTCAAATATGAAAAAAGAATTAAAAGACTAATAAACCTTTTTTATCAAAATCCCACCAGACAGAAAACGGAAAATAAATATTAGATAGACATTGATCGACGAACAGGTAACTCTCTCTAAATTAGCAGGTAAATTCCGTAATTGGATCTAGACATGTCTGGCCCGACTCACCTGTGCGTTGACAACCTTATTAGGCGATGTCACCTGTTCGACATTTTGACGACGATTGTCCTATCAAAAGATTTTAGTTTAAGAAACTTAGTGAGTATGGATATACCCCCTATAGATTATAATATTTCAAAAAAAAAGTCTAATAAAGGTGATTATTATTATTTTTTTTTTTTTTTTTTTTTTTTTTTTTTTTTTTTTTTTTTTTTTTTTTTTTTTTTTTTTTTTTTTTTTGCTCTATCACAGTCCTCCAATTCGCGACATGGGTGGTATTTACAGTGTGGGGTTCCGGGGTGCATCCTGCCTCCTTAGGAGTTCATCACTTTTCTTACTATGTGCGCCGTTTCTAGGGATCCACACTCTTCTGCATGAGTCCTGGAGCTACTTCAGCCTCTATTGTTTTCTAGATTCCTTTTCAGGGATCTTGGGATCGTGCCTAGTGCTCCTATGATTATGGGTACGATTTCCACTGGCATATCCCATATCCCTCTTATTTTTCTAGTTTCAGATCGTGATTACTTATTTCCCGTTTTTTTTCCCTCCTTTCTTTCTTCAACAACCTCTTGGTTTCCATGGTACGCGACATCAATGAGTTATACTTTTCTTCTTGACTTTGTCAATCAACGTTCACGTACCTCTGCTCTATTTGCAACGTATCACCCTATCTGTTCTGATTACCATAGTCCCAGAGGATCTTTGCCTGATCGTTTTCTATCACTCCCTCAGGTTGGTGCTCGTACCACTTATTTCTGCAAGGTAAGTGATGTTTCTTGCACAGGCTCCAGTGGAGGGCTTTTGCCACTGAATCATGCCTCTTTTTGTACTGGTTCTGTGCAAATGCCGGGCATTCGCTTGCTATGTGGTTTATGGTTTCATTTTCGTATTGCACTTCCTACATATGAGAGAGATGTTATTTCCATCATCGTTCTTTGATATCTGGTTCTTAGGGCCTGATCTTGTGCAGCTGTTATCATTCCTTCAGTTTCCTTCTTTAGTTCTCCCCTCTGTAGCCATTGCCATGTGTCATCGCTGGCTAGTTCTTTAGTCTGTCTCATGTATTGTCCGTGCATTGGTTTGTTGTGCCAGTCCTCTGTTCTGTCTGTCGTTCTCCTGTCTCTGTATATTTGTGGGTCTTCGTCTACTTTTATTAGTCCTTCTTCCCACGCACTCTTTAGCCACTCGTCTTCACTGGTTTTCAGATATTGCCCCCTGTGCTCTGTTCTCGATGTTGACGACAGTCTTCTATACTTAGTAGTCCTCTCCCTCCTTCCTTTCGTGTTATGTATAGTCTGTCCCGTATTTGCTCTTGGGTGTAGTGCTTTGTGTATTGTCATATGTTTCCTCGTTTTCTGGTCTATGCTGCGGAGTTCTGCCTTCGTCCATTCCACTATTCCTGCGCTGCCATCTGATTACTGGCATGCCCATGCCGTTTATGGCTTTTATCATATTTCCGGCGTTGAGTTTTGACTTGAGTATCGCCTTGAGTCTCGGCATATATTCTTTCCTGATCGTGTCCTTCATCTCTTGGTGTGTTTTATATCCCCTCCTTCCATTATTCCAGGTATTGTATCCAGTCTCCATCTATGTGTTTGAGGTTGCTCCCATCTGTAGCTTTATCCCTTCAGTTCTCGTTAATTTGCCTTTTTGTACGTTGACTAAGGCGCATTTTTCTATTCCAAACTCTCTCCTGAAGTCCCCAGATACAATCCTTACAGTCTGGATTAGGGTATCTATTTACTAGATGCTCTTACCATACAGCTTGATGTCGTCCATGAACATCAGATGGTTGATTCTGTTGCCTCTTTTCTTGAGTTGGTACCCGCATCCATCTTCTGTAGTACTTTTGTCATGGGAATCATGGCTATCTACGAAGAGTAGTGGGGACAGTGAGTCCGTCATGGAAGATCCCATCTCCTGATATTAACCTCTGCTAGTCTTATTCCAGAGCTTGTAAGTATTGTATTCCATTTGTGCATTGTATTTTTGAGGAAGCTGATGGTGTTTTCCTCTGCCCCATATATTTTCAGGCATTCTATTAGCCATGTGTGTGTATCATGTCGAAGGCTTTCTTATATCTATCCATGCCATGCTTAGGTTGTTTTCCTTCTCTACTACTCTTCATTAACAGTCCATTTTGTCTATCAGGAGCTGGTCTTTTGTGCCCCTACACTTCCTTCTGCAGCCTTTCTGTTGGTGGGGATGGTGTTTGTCTCCCTCTAGGTAATTGTATAGCCTTTCACTGATGATCCCTGTTTTTAGTAACTTCCACATTATTGGTAGGCAGGTGATAGGCCTGTAGTTACTGGCTATATTTACCCTTATTCCGTCTTTTTGTACTAAGGATGTTCTTCCTGTGGTCATCCATTTGGGTACATGGTGATTTGAGATACAATGCTGGAGTTGTTCTGCTATTCGTGGGTGTAGGGCCTTGAAGTTTTTGAGCCAGTGTCCATGGACTTCATCGGGAACCTGGGGCTTTCCAGTTTGGCATTTCTTAGTTGTGTCTGACTGTCTGTCGTGATATCTGTGAATCTTTGTTTTTATTTCTCCCTGTTTCTTCTCCTTGACTTCTGGAGCCATATTGCATGTTTTTGTTGTGTGATACCGGATTGCTCCATATGTTTTCCCAGAGTCTCTTACTTGGTTCGGCTTCAGGAATTTCTTGGTTGGTTGTCTTCCCCTCTTAGTTGGCTGTATAGTCTTTTCTGGTTGGTTCCGAATAGTTTGTTCTGTTGGTATCCCTTATTCCTGTTCATGTACCGTTGGATCTTATGTGCTTTGGCCTTAAGC
The DNA here is from genome assembly GCF_015104395.2 of Macrobrachium nipponense. NCBI lineage: Eukaryota > Metazoa > Arthropoda > Malacostraca > Decapoda > Palaemonidae > Macrobrachium > Macrobrachium nipponense. The sequence continues at coordinate 553,720 of NC_087209.1, read as the reverse complement.
CTGCTGTTTTACATCTTCTATTGTGTTGTTTAGTCCCCTCTCTTGTACTTTGTATTTCTCGTTGAGTTCCTCCCTTGTTTTTCTTACTTCTTACCCTTTTTTCTGCCATCTCTTTCAGTTTACTCAAGTCAGATCTCATCACCATGATTTGCTTTTCCAGGCGCCTTTTCCAAGGAGGTTGCTGTTTTGGTTTCTGTTGGGTTGGTTGTGCTGGTGGTGTTGGTGTTCGAATCCCCATCAGTTCTGCTACTAATCTTGCTCCTGCATATGCCAAGTTATTTGTTTCTGTGATACTGGTGGTGTGTATTATGCCCATTATTTCATTGACCTCACTTGTTTTCTCCCTTAATTTCTTGGTGTTTGTAGGGTTTCATGGAGGGGATCTTTGTTCTCTCTGTATCTGGCTCCATCCATTGTCTAATCTTTTCTACCCATTCCGTCCTCTCTGTTACTTCGTCGGTGTTTCTTCGTGTGACGTTGTTTTTGATACCTCATCCTCCCTGTCGTCTTCTGTGGCATCGTCTCTCAGTTCGTCTTCGTGTAATTCGTTGTCGTGTGACATTTCCCTTTCCAGCTCTTCTCTTTCTGTTGGGAAGAGCCAGTTCTTTTTCTTTATGTTTCCTTACTTGGTCTGCCAGACCTCTGCGCGGTTTGGGCGGGTGTTATCCTCCTCATTCCAGATGTTGACCAACCTTTTCTTCTATATCCTCTCTCCGTCGGGTTGGCTTCTGATGTAGCATCTCCATATTTCCGTATTTTCTTCTCTTGTCCATTTCTTCCTTTTTGCTTCTGTAACTCCAATCTCAGGCTGTTGATTACTGTCGTTGTGGTGGTCAGTTGCTGGATGATGACCTCCAAGTACCTGACCGTCTTCCCCTTCAATTGGGTTGAATACCTGGTTGCCGGACGAAGCTCCTCTGTTGCCAGAGGTTCCATTTACGTCGTTGTCGTTTAATCCTTCATTTCTTTCCATCATTGCTGAGTTTTGCTATTTAACCCATAGCTGGACCCTACCCCATCAGGGATAGGTACTCATTTACAGCTGAGTAGACTGAGGAAATTATGGTAAAGATTCTTTCCCAAGGAATCAACGCCGAGGAGAGCGGTCACCCATCCAACGACTGACACGCCCCAATGTTGCTTAACTTAACCAGTCCATTGACGACCTAACCCACTCCTCCACGGCGCCTCATTATTATTATTATTATTATTATTATTATTACGGCTGAAATAATTAATTTTGCAATTGCATGATACTGATGATATATCAGTACTTTACGTTAATTATTTTTTTTTTTTGCGGTTTATCGCAGTCCTCTAATTGGACTGGGTGGTATTTATAGTGTGGGGTTCCGGGTTGCATCCTGCCTCCTTCGGAGTCCATCACTTTTCTTACTATGTGTGCCGTTTCTAGGATCACACTCTTCTGCATGAGTCCTGGAGCTACTTCAGCCTCTAGTTTTTCTAGATTCCTTTTCAGGGATCTTGGGATCGTGACTAGTGTTCCTATGATTATGGGTACGATTTCCACTGGCATATCCCATATCCTTCTTATTTCTATTTTCAGATCTTGATACTTATCCATTTTTTCCCTCTCTTTCTCTACAACTCTGGTGTCCCATGGTATTGCGACATCAATGAGAGATACTTTCTTCTTGACTTTGTCAATCAACGTAACGTCTGCTCTATTTGCACGTATCACCCTATCTGTTCTGATACCATAGTCCCAGAGGATCTTTGCCTGATCGTTTTCTATCACTCCTTCAGATTGGTGCTTGTACCACTTATTACTGCAAGGTAGCTGGTGTTTCTTGCACAGGCTCCAGTGGAGGGCTTTCGCCACTGAACCATGCCCCTTTTTGTACTGGTTCTGTGCAAGTGCCGGGCATTCGTTTGCTATGTGGTTTATGGTTTCATTTTTCGTATTGCACTTCCAACATATGGGAGAGATGTTATTTCCATCTATCGTTCCTTGGATATATCTGGTTCTTAGGGCCTGATCTTGTGCAGCTGTTATCATCCCTTCAGTTTCCTTCTTGAGCTCTCCCCTCAGTAGCCATAGCCATGTGTCATCGCTGGCTAGTTCTTTAGTCTGTCTCATGTATTGTCCGTGCATTGGTTTGTTGTGCCATTCCTCTGTTCTGCTTGTTATTCTCCTGTCTCTGTATATTTGTGGGTCTTCGTCTACTTTTATTAGTCCTTCTTCCCATGCACTCTTTAGCCACTCGTCTTCACTGGTTTTCATATATTGCCCCAGTGCTCTGTTCTCGATGTTGACGCAGTCCTCTATGCTTAGTAGTCCTCTCCCTCCTTCCTTTCGTGTTATGTATAGTCTGTCCGTATTTGCTCTTGGGTGTAGTGCTTTGTGTATTGTCGTATGTTTCCTCGTTTTCTGGTCTATGCTGCGAAGTTCTGCCTTCGTCCATTCCACTATTCCTACGCTGTATCTGATTACTGCACTGCCCATGTGTTTATGGCTTGTTTTTATCATATTTCCGGCGTTGAGTTTTGACTTGAATATCGCCTTGAGTCTCGGCATATATTCTTTCCTGATCGTGTCCTTCATCTCTTGGTGTTTTATATCCCCATCCTTCCATTATTCCCAGGTATTTGTATCCAGTCTCATCTATGTGTTTTGATGTTGCTCCATCTGGTAGCTTTATCCCTTCAGTTCTCGTTACTTTGCCTTTTTGTATGTTGACTAAGGCGCATTTTTTCTATTCCAAACTCCATTCTGATGTCCCCAGATACAATCCTTACAGTCTGGATTAGGGTATCTATTTCCTTGATGCTCTTACCATACAGCTTGATGTCGTCCATGAACATCAGATGGTTAATTCTGTTGCCTCTTTTCTTGAGTTGGTACCCAGCATCCATCTTCTGCAGTACTTCTGTCATGGGAATCATGGCTACTACGAAGAGTAGTGGGGACAGTGAGTCGTCATGGAAGATCCCTCTCCTGATATTAACCTCGCTAGTCTTATTCCAGAGCTTGTAAGTATTGTTATTCCAGTTGCGCATTGTATTTTGAGGAAGCTGGTGTTTTCCTCTGCCCCATGTATTTTCAGACATTCTATTAGTCATGTGTGTTGGTATCATGTCGAAGGATTTCTTATAGTCTATCCATGCCATGCTTAGGTTGGTTTTCCTTCTCCTACTGTTCTTCATTACCAGTCCATTTTGTCTATCAGGAGCTGGTCTTTTGTGCCCCTACACTTCCTTCTGCAGCCTTTCTGTTGGTGGGGGATGGTGTTTGTCTCCTCTAGGTAGTTGTATAGTCTTTCACTGATGATACCTGTTAGTAACTTCCACATTATTGGTAGGCAGGTGATAGGCTTGTAGTTACTGGCTATATTTCCCTTACTCTTGTCTTTTTGTACTAAGGATGTTCTTCCTGTGACCATCCATTTGAGCGCATGGTGATTTGTGATACAATGCTGGCGAGTTGTTCTGCTATTCGTGGGTGTAGGGCCTTGAGTTTTTGAGCCAGTATCCATGGACCCTTCATCGGGACCTGGGACTTTCCAGTTGGGCATTTTCTTTAGTTGGTGTCTGACTGTGTCTGTCTTGATCTCAGTGAATCTTTGTTTTATTCTCCCTGTTTCTTCTTCCTTAACTTCCTGGAGCCATGTTGCATGCTTGTTGTGTGCTACCAGATTGCTCCATGTTTTCCCAGAGTCTCTTACTTGGTTCGGCTTCAGGAATTTCTTGGTGGTTGTCTTCCCCTCTTAGTTGGCTGTATAGTCTTTTCTGGTTGGTTCTGAATAATTTGTTCTGTTGGTATTATTATTATTATTATTATTATTATTATTATTATTATTATTATTATTATTATTATTATTATTATTATTATTATTATTATGACAGATTAAATAACTAATTTTACTATTGCATGAAAGTAATGATACACCAATACATTATTTATTATTATTATTGTGGCTGAAATAATAAATTTTGTAATTGCATGATACTGATAATATATCATGTAAATTATCATTATTATTATTGCTAATTGTACCTGTCCCATCAAAAGTGACTGCAATCATTCATTTTGCAGTTGCATGATACTAATGATATATTAGGTAGTACATTACATTGCTTTTGTATTTCACTATTTCAAGATTTCTTTTATTTTTAGATAGGAAGTTCATTGTTGTTTTCTATGTTGAAAAAGGAAAATTGAAAAATTTATACAAACTACTTTCATGTAATGATGTTATAGCATTGTGGATATTCACATAGCCTAAGTTTCTTCGTAACAGACGGAAGATATCAAAGAACTCGTTTGTGTAAATATATATATACATACATATATATATAGATAGATATATAATATATATATATATATATATATATATATATATATGTTTTTTTTTTTTTTTTTTTTTTTTTTTTGAGAATATCATAAAATCCACGTAAGAAGGTGTGTGAAAACTCGGGACTTAGAGCAAGTACTTTCGTTGTTTATTCTACATCGTCAAGTTCACAGTGTGAACTTGACCATGTTGAATAAACTACAACGAAGGTACTTGTTCCAAATCCACGGTTTTCAATACTCCTTCTTACGTAGATTTTTATGAAAGCAGGACAGAATGTATGTATGTATGTTTGTATGTATATACTCGACATTCACGGTGTCCATAAAGTCCAGTACCAGACTTGGCAATAAATACTTGAAATGGTACTGGGATTTTATGGACACCCTGTATGTCTATATACATACATACATACATTCTGTCCTGCTCTGCCTCTAGCTTTGTGTTCGCAAGCACTTTTTGCGAATCGTGGCAAATACCGAAGGCACAGTCGGGATAATCCACTCGAGTGGTTCTAGCTCCCAATCCTCCCCCCCCGCCGCTCGCCCGGCTGGCATATTTCCCAAGTCTGGAAGAGTATAAAGGATTGGGTGGGGAAAATTAGGACCAATCAAAGCACGTGGAGCTGATCCATGACGTCACAAGCCCCGCCTTTTAGCTACACTCGGTCTCATAGCCATTACTGCCAGTCACAATGCCGAAGAAAAACAAAAACTTCCCCATTTCACAGTTTACGGCTTGTATGACCTATACATTTTAGTCAGTATATCTAAACAGAATGTAACAGTAATTCAACAACAATATATTCTTCAAATGAGATACATCGTGAATATACTAAGCGTTATTGGCTTCTCCCTCTTGGTAATAGTGCTCAGTACCTCTTAATTCCTGCTTATAAGAACGATATTTTCTGCGTTAATAATATTTTCATCGCGATTTGCTAAATTATATACTTGAAAATTCGTGTTTAATGCCATTTATGAAGAGTTGCGATAGCTCATGGGATGAATCAAACAATATACAAAATGGTAAAATTGATGGTATGGTAAAAATTATGGTATATGATCTGTAATTAGCACTAACAGAATACAGACCGGAGTGCCAAGAACTTCGCGGCACTTCGACTCCATCAAGATGAATTTAATCTTCGACTTTGAAAGTGACGACTGTAAAAGCATGGAGCATGGATCGTTTTTCAGGTGTTTACTGCCTGTTGTTTCAGGATATAAAAATTACTGAAATAATAACTGCCTTATGCTTAAATGAAATGTGGAGGATACAGTTTTGATGACAAATTTATGAACCTTGTAGGGAGATAGTGCCGTCAGTACACCTCATTCGGTTCAATGTAGGCATTACTTAAGGTTCTTTGCAGCGTCCCTTCGGCGTCTAACTGCAACTGTTGTCATTCATTTTACTGTTACCTCCGTTCATATTCTCTTTCTTCCATCATACTGTCCACCCTCTCCTAACAATTGTTTCATAGTGCAACTACGAGAATTTTCATCCTGTAACACCTTTCAAAATAAAGTAGTAAAGTAACACCTTTCAAACCTTTTACTGTCAATTTCCGTTTCAGCGCTGAATGGCCTTAGTTGCCCCAGTGCTTGGCATAATTCCAAAAATGTATATGGAAAAAGAATTTATGAACTTAATTTAAGGCATACATTTTGCCATCAGTGTGAGCTTGCTATGAAAATAGTAGTATACTCATATACTACCGTTATCTCTGGCTTTAATGAATACATGTTGAATATTTGTATAAAGTTTTCTGTAGAGAGAAAGATGGAAAAGAAGTGTCATCCATATTTATTTTAAAGCATATAGCAGTTTAATAAATTTATGCATCAATTCTGCTTTAGTTCAGCTCAGTAAAAAGTCTACTGTAACTCATTGTAATATTTTGCACACAATGAATGACAAGTACGAAGGTTTGCTAAAATATTGAATTAGTGTTTTCTTTGTACACAATAAATTTTAAGCAAACATCACGTAAGGGATTGCTAAAAAATATTCAATACTGAATTATGTTATCACTTTTTTATTTGTCTGTACACAATGTATGAAAAGTAAGAAGCAAAAAGCAAAAAATATCAATAACAAACTTTTTTATATGTGTTTTTACACAATGAATGGCAAGTACAATCAGGTAAGAACATCTGGAAGGTTTTATAAAACGGAATCCACCTCAAAAAGGCAATTTTTTACTACAGTTTATCAAGTACACCTGAAAAACAGCCTTATTCAAATTAGCCATTGACAGGATGAGTTTGTCAAGTAACTATATTTTGGTTACAGTAGGCTAACTTGGATCACCAAAATAACAATACCGTAGATTTCCCTACACATTAGCTCTTGAAATAATTTAATGAATGTGCTGATACTGTGTCCCTGTAAATAGTAGGGACTATATCAGTCTGATTCCTGTTCATGGCCCAGTAATGACCAGGATATTGCTTTTATACAATGCACGGTAATGTGCATTACCACGAAACTGCATATGTCCATAGACATCCTTAGGTGTAAGCTCTACTCCCTCTATCTTATTTTCCCCTACTGACAGGTCAGATACCATCATTTTTACCATCTTGTATATTGTTTTGATTCATCCCGTGAGTTATCGTAACTCTCATTGTAAACAAATGGCTTTAATTAAAACATCCATTTCCACGTCTATAATTTAGAAATTCGCGATGTAAAAAATATTATTTACCAGGAGGGAGGAGCCAATAACGCATAATATCTTTTCACGGTGTATCTCATTGGAACACTATATTGTTGTTAAATTAGTGTTGCATTATGTTTAGATATAGCTGACTAAACTGTATATGTCATACAAGCCGTAAACGGTGAAATTGAGAAGTATTTCTTCGGCATCGTGCCTGGTGGCAGTAATGGATATGGACTGAGGAGGGAGCTAAAAGGCGTGGCTTGTGACGTCCGGATCAGCTCCACGCACTTGATGGTCCTAATTTTACCTTATCCCCATTACTCTTCCAGACTTGGGAAATATGCCGCCCGGCTTATTTAGCGCAGATGATGGACATCGGTCTATACCTCCCCCAGACCGTGGATGGACGGACCTCTCCCGGCCGGGCGAAAAAACAAAAAATGTCGATGCATTTCAGTGACTCCGGCCGGCATTATCCGATTCAATTAGCGACGGAAATGGTGAAATAAGGGTTGAGGGACACGCCCTAATGGATAGATGGACTCTCCGACTCTTCAGTTTTATTTTATTTTGGTTTTTTTTTAAAGGTTTCGAGTGGAAGCATTTTCTTCTTTCGCGCCGTTGAATTTTTAATGGTAGTTATGATAGGCGAGGCTGATTCGTCTAGGGGGTCTCTCTCTCTCTCTCTCTCTCTCTCTCTCTCTCTCTCTCTCTCTCTCTCTCTCTCTCTCAGAAGTTGTCTCAATATTCAGTTTGAGTTGAACAGTATTTCGTTATTGCTTAATAAACTGACTTAGAGATGTTTGTAAATCAGGTAACACGCTCTCTCTCTCTCTCTCTCTCTCTCTCTCTCTCTCTCTCTCTCTCTCTCTCTCCGTTCGTGAAAGTCGCTCTGATGTAACCCTGGAAAGAAATCATTTTTGAATCATGAGACCGATTAAATACGAAAATCTTTCTGCAAATGGCTGTGACGTCTATGTATAGACCGATGGCTCCCCGCCGGTTTCTGGGACTACGCTGTGACTCATTCCCTCAAGCGTCAGCCCAGTAAGGTAAGTTCTGTAGCCTCTGTTGCTCTTTCCCATGGAGACCCGAAAGAGAAAGGGTAAAGGAAGATAGGAAAAGATGCCCACCTTTTGACTTTATTATTATTTTATTCATTTATTTATTTATTAATTATTTTTTGTCTATCACAGTCCTCCTATTCGACTGTGTAGTACTTATAGTGTGGGATTCCGGGTCGCATCCTGCCCCCTTAGGAGTCCATCACTTTTCTCACTATGTGCGCTGTTTCTAGGATCACACTCTTCTGCATGAGTCCTGGAGCTACTTCAACATCGAGTTTTTCCAGATTCCTTTTCAAGGATCTTGGGATCATGCCTCCTAGTGTTCCTGTGATTATGGGTACAATTTCTACTGGCATGTCCCAAATCCTTCTCATTTCTAGTTTCAGGTTTTGATACTTATCCATTTTTTCCCTCTCTTTCTCTTCAACTCTGGTGTCCCATGGTATTGCGACATCAATGAGTGACACTTTCTTCTTGATTTTGTCAATCAACGTCACGTCTAGTCTTTTTGCACGTATCACCCTATCTGTTCTCGATACCATAGTCCCAGAGGATCTTTGCCTGATCGTTTTCTATCACTCCTTCAGGTTGGTGCTTGTACCACTTTTTACTGCAAGATAGCAGGTGTGTCTTGCACAGGCTCCAGTGGAGGGCTTTTGCTACTGAATCATGCCTCTTTTTGTACTGGTTCTGTGCAAGTGCCGGACATTCGCTTGCTATGTGGTTTATGGTTTCATTTTTCGTATTGCACGTCCTACATATGGGAGAGATGTTATTTCCATTTATCGTTCTTTGAACATATCTGGTTCTTAGGGCCTGATCTTGTGCTGCTGTTATCATTCCTTCAGTTTCCTTCTTGAGCTCTCCCCTCTGTAACCATTGCCATGTGTCATCGCTGGCTAGTTCTTTACTCTGTCTCATGTATTGTTCGTGCATTGATTTGTTGTGCCATTCCTCTGTTCTGCTTATCATTCTCTTGTCTCTGTATATTTGTGGGTCTTCGTCTACTTTATCAGTCCTTCCCATGCACTCTTGAGCCACTCGTCTTCACTGGTTTTCATATATTGCCCCAGTGCTCTGTTCTCGATGTTGACGCAGTCCTCTATTCTTAGTAGTCCCCTCCCTCCTTACTTTCGTGTTATGTATAGTCTGTCCGTATTTGCTCTTGGGTGTAGTGCTTTGTGTGTTGTCATATGTTTCCTCGTTTTCTGATCTATGCTGCGGAGTTCTGCCTTCATCCATTCCACTATTCCTGCGCTGTATCTGATTACTGGCACTGCCCATGTGTTTATGGCTTTTATCATATTTCCGGCGTTGAGTTTTGACTTGAGTATCGCCTTAAGTCTCTGCATATATTCTTTCCTGATCGTGTCCTTCATCTCTTGGTGTTTCATATCCCCTCTTCCATTATTCCCAGGTATTTGTTCCCATCTGGTAGCTTTATCCCTTCAGTCTTTGTTATTATTATTATTATTATTATTATCATTATATTTATTATTATTATTATTATTATTATTATTATTATTATTATTATTATTATTATTATTATTAGATTATTAAATTATTATTATTATTATTATTCAAAACGTGATAAAAACAAAAA
>NC_087209.1:480789-538289 GCF_015104395.2 Macrobrachium nipponense | reverse complement strand
TATATTTATTTGGTAGAATCATTTGTCTCATACAGACCTACGTATTATTCTTTGTATATATTTGTATATTTCTGAGCGATTTTCGGGTTAAATTAAATCGTGCACGTCCTCCAAAACTACTTTTTGTAAAATATATCGTTTTATAAACAAACCAAAATTACACACACACACAGACAGACATATATATATATATATATATATATATATATATATATATATATATATATATATGTGTGTGTGTGTGTGTGTGTGTGTGTGTGTGTGTGTGTGTGTGTGTGTGTGTGAAACGACAAGATAAAATGTGAACAAACAATAAAAATAACAAACTTGGTGCATAGGATTGACAGCAAAACGTGCAATCACCTTGGTATATCGCACTTGATTATACAGTAACTTACGCTAAAGCAAACAATTGTTTGGTGTTCTTTTACTTTACCCTTTCTTAGGTTAATCTGTTACTGGCTCTTGAATGAAACTCGACAAAAGAATATGTGCAGCTCTAAAAAGAATGCAATGTGTTCGTTTTAAGCTTAGTTAGTTTGTCCGTTATTTTCCATTTTATTAACAAATTCTGCCATTATTACACGGATGAAATGTTATGATATTGATTTAAAATTAAATTAAGTTACTCATTGCGTAAAATACATATCTAGAGGCTCATATTATTCTTTTTAGGAATTTAAAGTCAAGGGAAGCACATCCGAACAATTGGCGCTAGGCTGTTTGTAAACAATGTCACTGTGCGGAAGCCTTGTGGGTATCCTCTTTGTGTTTTTTCATTTTGGGTGTTATCTGGGCCGCAATCTCGAATTCACCACATATCGTGATATATTGTCTTGTTCAGAGAAGGAATATTTTGATCAAATTAGCCTCCAATGCGTAGCCTGCAAGGCGAATCAGACGTCAGGAGCTGACCGGTCCTCGTGTAGTTGTGATCCAGGGTTTAGGGTGGTCTACGAAGGCAACGAACTGCAGTGCGAAGCCTGTCCTCAGTACCACGTTGCCTCTCGAGATAAGCTAAATTGCGTTCCTTGTTCAAATTCCTCTCTTTACAATGCCACCACTAGGGAATGTGAGCCATGCCTTAACTCCATGGAAATTTTGTCAGATAGGTTTAACGACGGGACGTCCTTAGGTAGTATGGAATGTGTGATGTGTTCGAATGATAGCATTCCCGGTGATGGTGCTTGCGTTCCCTGTCACTCTTCGTTTTACAGTGCCAGTGGAGGATCGTGCCTTTGTCCTAAAACGCACGTTGCATTAGAGGGAATTTGCATTCAGCAAGCGGATGTTGAAAAGGTGCCCGACAAAGAGAATAGTTATGTTGTTAATTATGATAATGGTGTAAAAGTCTTGTCTTCTTTTTATGAGGCTAATTTCCAGATGGCTGCTGCTCTTTGTACTTTTTCAAAGAATTCAACCGCGTGTCAGCTCCTCAGCAATTTGTGTGTTATGCTACATTACACATTTGATGATGATGATAATGCATGTCATTTTTATAGGGAACAGTTTGGCGATAATTTTATAAACATTCCAGATCACGTCCCGTGGTTGTACTATACAGAGGGCGAGGCAAAGGTATATCTTTCAAAAACTCGACTAAAAACCTATTACAGTTTTAGGAAAAGTGACCCAGACTCCAGATTAAATTTCACAGTAGCAAAGTACTCGGCTGATGGTACGTTGCTGCAGTATGGGAGACTGGAAGACACGTTAACACTGTGCCCTTTAATTGATTATCATCTGAACACAGTGGTCAGATTTGGGACAACATTCTCGAAGACTTGCCATATTAAGGTTAAGGATTTATGGGATTCTTATGAGACTGTTTTTTATGATGTTTTTCTTCAGTATTATGATGATGATGAACAAATGATCTATGCAGTGCCAGTTTTAAATCTTAATTACAAGGAAGATGAAATATTCATTAACCAGAAAGGTGACAGACAGTGGCAGTTAACTCGTCGATTTTTCATTATTGACAATTTGAGTGGGAAGGGAAGTCTTTCCCTGAAGACTCGCGACTATAATCAGAGAGCAAGGGTAGTTAGATATGCTCAGAGCATTGAAATCGTTATTCAGCTTCGTGAGGAAGGAAGTTATGGTCAGATATATCCTCCTCTTATTAAGGTTGTCTATGGTGAAATTAATGATGAATTGTATGACTCTGATGACAATGTGGAGACAACGTTGCGTGTCACTTATACAATGGACTACACTAAGATACAAGAAGATTTGTCCATTGCTGTTGGTGTCATGAGTGCCTTTGCTACTCTTTGGTCTCTAGTAGCCACTTGGAGTTGGTCAAGACGTTGCGGAAAATTAAACATAGATGTACCCACCATTATTCACTTTATATTAACCATTTGTGGTAATCTTGCAAACATATTTTTTATTGTAATGTTTTTCTCATGTTTTTACTGGACCATATTCTTTAAGAGACAGGATGTAGTGCATTTGTTTTTGCTTACTGAGACTCAAGAAGAAATTGTAAAACAGTACATGATAGCTGCCTGTGTCTTAAAGTTGTTTCAGGTCATATATATCCTTATTGTCCAAGTTACCCTTGACATGTTCATAATTGATTGGGAACAGCCCCGGGCTAAGAATTCTCTTCCACATCCACAGATCTCTGGGAATGTAAATGATGAAAAAGGAAGTAAGGGAGAACAGAACCCAATTAGTATTTGGAGAACATATTTCATAGCAAATGAGTGGAATGAATTACAGACTCACAGGAAAATAGATCTTGGTTGCCAGCTCTTCATAACTTTGATCTTTTTGAAAGTGTTTGGGTTTGAAAATTTTGCCATTGCTGATCCAAGGTCTTATCTTAGCCTTGAAGATACAGATTATGTTCCTCCTCAGAGTTATGTTTGCAGATTTGCTGTAAGTATAACAATATATGGTATAATTGCAGCACTTCAGTGGATATATAAAGCAGCATTCTATGAAAGATGTATAGAAAACAAGCTCCAACAATTTGTTGATTTGTGTTCCATAGCAAATATTAGTATATTTATACTTGAACATAAAATGTATGGATATTACATTCATGGAAGATCTGTTCATGGATATGCGGATGTTGATATGCACTCCTTTTATGAGCAGCTGAAGAGGGAAGAAGAAGATCTTTGTGGACACAGGGGACTCGAGCCTTCGAGTGAATGTCAGACATTTGAAGTAGCCATTACCAACAGATTTCGTGAGCAATATGACCACATATTGCAACCAGTCAAAGGTTTTATTGGAATGAAAAGACAAGGCAATCATGGTAGAATGCCTTCTAGTGAGATGGAACAAAGTTTTCAAGCACATGAAACTATGAAAAGGTTTTTTGGAATGTTTCTCCAGCATGCTGTGAAAGATTTAGATTATATTGTAAAAGACAAGTTATTCCTTGAAAGTTTGTTAGACCTAGAGTTTCAAGAGGTTGATGAGAGATGCCTTTTCTTTCGTGATAATAACCATTGTTTTGATAAGGTTTTATTTTGTGGACATGAAGTTTCTTTCGTAATGTTTGAGCTTCTGCTTTTCACTTTTGTTGATCTGCTCTCTTATGATTTTGTATTGTCGGCTGTTGTTACCTTCATTGTTTCCTACTTTATTAAAAAGATTCGCTTTGCTGGTGGTCGAAAGAATGTTGTTAGTAAAACGTTAGTGGACCAAAGATTTTTAGTGTGAGTTTGAATATTTATTGGCGTATAAAGCTAGTATTAAATAGTTCAAGGTAATTTTGAAGTAGTAATATTATTGTGCATTTTTTTCATTCTGAGAGCTATATGTCGTTTTTTTTATATGTAATTGACATAATGTTTTATTATAAAAGGCCTATAGCTTTTTTATCTTTGGCCTGAAAATTTATAGTCTTTCCAAAATGCTTCAGTTTATAGCATATAATGGACAGTAATTTTCAAAATCTAGTCAGAAACACTGTTCAGTGTCTAGTCAGATCTTTTGTCAAAGAAGAGGAACTTTCTCTTGTTGTATCTAGTCAGAACTTTTATCATATACTAAGTGCTGTATATAGTTTATTGAAAGTTTGTGAAGATTTATTGAAGGCTTTGCATGGTCTTTAATCATTTTTGGGGATTTCATGAAACCAAACTGCATCTTTTGATATTTTAAAGTAGGTTGTTACAGTTTTGGATACTGTACCTGTGTGAAACATATGAGGCCTTATTCTCTAACTAAAGAGCATAATTCCTGCCGTTTTTTTCACTTCTTGGAAGCTGTTAACATAATGGTGCCTGAAACTCAGTCATATAAACATTATACTTTTATACATACAGTAATAATTTAGACCTTCAAGAGTTGTTGGGTGTATTTTTTGCAGTGCGTTTTTTAATTGTTATGATATTATTATTAGCAATTTTTTTTGTTTGCCACATTCAGTAAGTTAGGTATCAGGTTATACATTTTATGTAATTTTTCATCATAGGATTTGGATTTCTGACAAGCTTGTTATCTGACTTTTTTAGAAATTGTTCACAGTCTTACTGTAGAAAAGTACTCCCCATGTAGTTTTCTTCTGCATATGAATAGTATTTTTATACTAGGAAAAACGCTGGCGTACCAGTTGGTCAAACCTATTTTTTTAGGTTCTATGTAGCATGGTATATGTGTATATTACCACACTATTTTAGTTTAATGTGTAATATAGGAAATTGTAATGGTGGCTTAGTAGAATTTCTCTTCGACTCAACAAACATTTAGTGAACATGATGTCAGAGATATTAGTCAGCTATTTGTGGCCTAAAGATATATAAAACTTGTGCTATAATGACAGTTTAACTCTTATGAGTTATGCCTGTAAATATTGCTGAAAGAATTAGCTAAAGATATTTTAAACTGCTGTCTTATGCTAACTTTCAGTTAAACTGGCAAATATCTGTAAAAAGTACCCAGTTTAGGCCTGTGAAGTAATAAATTGCTAGTTGTTGCATATTTGGCAATGTATTAGTGCACTGGTTTCTTTATTACAGGTTGTGAATGACTTCTCTATCATTGGCTAATCATTGATGACTATAGTATTGTATAGTAGAATCAGACATTGCTTACCATTGCAAGTTCTTACCACAGGCTGTTCTCAACATAATTCATCTACACCTACAACACCAATTTCTGAGAAATATAAAAATAACAAAATTTAGCATTCCTGTTGTGGATGTGCAGCAAAAGAGTTTTTGCAGAAGTAAAAAAGAGCCTTATACTAATTCTGTTTAGCACTAGGTTTGGAATGTAATTTAGTCAAAATTCAGGAACTCTGAACTGTGTTACTTTTTGGGTGATACTGATACTAGTTTGGATTAAACAGATATGGGCAACACAGGTAACAGAATTTCAAAAAAGAGCTCTGTGTGATCTGATCATTTTGTATGTGTTGGAAGAACTTTCGCATGTTGATGAGTTAATTCATGAGAGGAATCGCAAATGCTTTCTTATAATTCTACTTTGCAGTTTAGTACTTTCCTTTGTGGCTTGTATTATAGTTAGCTTTGATTGGTAGTGTTTTCATAATTTCTCTGGTCTAGTAGTGTTAGTGATGCAGTGACCATTTTTAGAACTGCAATTGGGAGACCTTAGTTTATGACCAATGCTTGAGGTATTGGGAGAGTTATACAAGATATACTAGTACTTTATTTTCACTGAAGAATAGTAGAGCACACACACTTGTCAAGTTAGGCACAGGAGTGCTCTTTTTATTGGCTGAGTTTTTTCCCCTCAATTTCTTTTTATTTACTTTTAAAGTTTTTTTTTTGTTTTTTTTCTAGGGTGCACAATTTTAGACTCTGAGTTTTTAATTTTAAAAGTTATAATCAAGTTAGGTCATATAAGTAAACTATGGATAATGCAAGTGACAGTTGTGAAGCAAACATCCCAAAGGAAATAAAAGCATCAGTGATTGCTCGTACAGAGTTCTTCAAGATATCAAATCCTCTGGAGCAGTTAGATGCAGCAGGTGAGTAAAGTCCTGTGTTTGTTATGCACATAAATTTACTGTAATTAAAAAAAATAAAACCTCACATTATAATCTGATACAGTTGAATACTTCTGAGAAGTTGGATGCTACATGAGGTGAACCCTGCCATCTAATGATTACAGTGGACCCCCCGTATTCGCGTTCTCCGGATTCGCGGACTCACACATTCGCGGATTTCTCTCGGGAACGTTTCCCTGCATTATTCGCGGAAAATTCGCGCATTCGCGGTATTTTTCTATGAGAAATATCCACAAATTCCTGGTTTTTGTTATCAATTTCATCATAAAATGCACTTTTTGTGATAAAACTATTTAAAAAACCAAGTATGAAAATTTTTATTGGTTTTTCTTAAGTTTTAACTAACAAAATAGGCTGTTTTTAGCGTTTTTATAGGGGTTCCAAACATTCGCGGATTCTAACTATTCACGGGGGGGTCTGGTACGCATCCCCCGCGAATACGGGGGGACCACTGTACTTCTTTTAATTTTCATCTATTCTATCATTAACTTTCTCTTGATTCAGTTCTCACTTTTTATTTGAGAACAAACTGTGGGCCATTCTTATGGGAGTTTAGAAATTTGACCAATAGGTCTTTTTAAACAACAGTACAATTTAGAAGAGTTATGAACATTTTGCTAAGATTGGTAAATGTTTTATTATATACATAGTGCTTTCACAAAACATTAGTCACATGGCTAAAATCACGTAAGTCTTGCCCAAAAGACATAGATATATTCTTGAATGAGAAATGAAATAAATGTAGAGCAAGGTGCAATTAATGGTTAATGTCTTTTATTCAGAAGTGTATTACAAAGACTACTTAACTTTTGATATTGCAGGTCCTTTGAAGAAACATGTCATAGTTATAACCAGTCAGGGATATTTAATGGAGCTTCACAATGGAGAAATACTCAGATATACTAAACTCAAAAAACGAGACGTAAAAAAGGTACGTTCAGGGTTATCTTGGAGAAATGTAGCAAAGCATTTGTCTTTCTTTGGTGTATCCTTCCCATAAGAGAGGTCCTGTTTTCTCAAATGGATGTTTTCTTTTCATTTAGGTTTTAGTTCATCATGAATTCCAGCCACCACAGCTGTATATTGTTTTCCTGTGTCTTCATGACGTGGCTTATGCAGCGTCGTACAGTGACTTTAAGGTATGTCAGAACAGTGTCAAGGACAAATATTCATTTGATACAAGATTTAAAAAATTTTTATTTACTGTAGTAAATTGTTTAATCAGACTGTGATACCAGCCATTTTCTCTGAGTACATAGTACTGTACGTATTGTTTGTAATAACTTTGATGCTGGTGTCTGAGTACATAGTACTGTACGTATTGTTTGTAATAACTTTGATGCTGGTGTATGTAGTGAAGATTATTATGAAGCACCATTGAAATTGGAGTGATAGTAAAATTGCCACGGCCTATTTCTTGCTACAGTACATTGGGAATACAAGATACACTACTAGTACTACTCCACTTTTTCATAGGGATAGGTTCCAGAACCCACCTTTCTGTCTATTTTAACAGTTCATTGCCCAGTTTAATAATAAAAAAAAAAAAAAAAAGTGAATTAGGGATCATTTTAGAGTTACAGCCCATAGAAAAAAGTGTGAATTGGTGAAAGTTCTCGTGGAAACAGGAAAAATATCTCCCACAAACATCCTCAACAGAGTGAAGTGCGAAAAAGTGGGATAATACTCAACTAAGATGTAGCCAGCTTTAGTGACATTTAACGGAAGTGTCCATACAGTAGACAGACCTCTAATGGCAGTTATGCTCAGCACCCAAAAAGCCCTAAACTATTTAGCACAGTACTGTACATGTATTGAGTTGTTACTGTGGACAATCAGCAGCCAGGCTTGGCTTATGAAAATGAGTTGGCCAGTAGTTTTGCTTGCTTCATCCTATCATAGCTTTTTTTTCTAGTGACTGAACGATGAAACCCAATTGTTTCACTAGTGAATGCAGGGCACTACCGTATACAGTGGACCCCCTGTATTCACGTTCTCCGGATTCGCAGATTTCTCTCGGGAACATTTCCCCGCATTATTCGCAGAAAATTTGCACATTCGCGGTATTTTTCTATGAGAAATATCCACAAATTCCTGTTTTTTTTTTTTTTTTAATAAATTTCCTTATAAAATGCACTTTTTGTGATAAAACTATTAAAGAAAACCAAGTATACAAATTTTTAGTGGGTTTTTCTTGAGTTTCAACTAACACAATAGGCTGTTTTTAGTGTTTTTATAGGGGTTCCAAACATTCATGGGTTCTAACTTTTCAGAGAGGGGTTGTCTGGTATGCATCCCCTGTGAATACGGGGGGACCACTGTATTACATATGTCATGGCATTCTTGTAATGAAAAGTAAATCACAGTACAGTCAACCCTTGCCCATTTGTTGTTCTGGATTATTCATGGAATTTTTCATAGAGAAATGTTCACTACTTGCTGTATTTTCATATTAATTTTCTTACTAAATACATTTTTCATGATAAAAATATTAAATTAGGCATGTTTAAGTGTTTTTAGAGGGAATTGTTTGTGTTTGAGCTATCAAAATAAGCAGTTATAATCATTATTATTAATATTATTATTATTATTAGAGGTGTGTCAAGTATTCGCAGTGGTCAACTGCACATAAATATGTGTTGTTTCATGCTTTATTAATGATTATACTGAAGTTCTATTTTTATATCATCAGATCCTTCATCAGTGGCAAGGTGTAAAGGATATAATCTCTGATGATCCCGATGAGATTGGTGTACCATCGTTGCGGTTAACGCATCCATCTGGTAGGTAGGCTTAATTTCACTGATCAGTAAAGAACTTTGATTATGTTTTACCAACAAGATCATTTCTTACTTCACAGTAGCTATGGTAATTTGAAAATTTAGTAATTAAGTAAAAACTTGTGTTCTGTTTGTAAATCATATTAAAGCTATGTTTGTAACATGCATTTCTAAATGCTTTACAGTAGTATTGTGATGTTAAAAGGACATTGTAAGCACTTCATGTTATTACAATATTTCATTTTGAAAATGTGCAGCAGTTGTCATGCATCAGACAATGCAAACAGGACACTTAGTATACTATGTATTTCTTCATGTTTTTCCTGTGCAGAATGACATGTATGATGCTTAATTTTTATCCTTGCGAGTTTTTTAATATTTTTTCATTTTTCTTAGGAAAAACCAGTGTTATAACCTCTCTCCAACTTTTTTCACCTTGCCTCTCCATTGGAAGTGACGATGAGGAAGTTCCAGAAACAGAGAGAGGGAAGCAGGATGCTGTATCAGCTTTAGCCAATAGACTAAAGGTAATTAACCATTACTCCAGTTATTACTTTAATAGTACAGTACAGTGGACCTCCCGTATTCACGCTCTCAGCATTCGCGGACTCACGTAATCACAGATTTCTCTATGGACCATATCTGCCCATTATTTGTGTGAAATTTGCATATTTGCTGTATTTTTTATGAGAAAGATCGACAAATTCCTGTTTTTCTTATCAATTTCATCATAAAATACTTTTTGTGAAAAAACGATTTAAAAAAAAACCGGTATAAACATTTTTAGTGGGTTTTTCTTGAGTTTTAACTAAAAAATAGACAGTTTTAAGCATTTTTATAGGGTTTTCAGCTATTCGTGGGGGTCTGGGATGCATCTACCACGAATACCGGGGAGAACACTGCACAGTATACTTGTCTCTGTTCTTTTATTTTTAAAATTACCCTATGCTATTTGGCACTGAATTATAAGCATCTCTTTTGATAAAGGAGAAGTTAATTATTGCTAGTTCCTGAAAGTTTTGTGTCATTGTATTCTCCTTTTATGTAATCAGATTATGACAGCAATTCATACCACAAGGAAAGCTTTTAGATATTTTTGTTAAAAAAGTGAATTATGCATAATATTTTTGGAAGAAAAGTACAGTTGTGAATTGTTCATTATTTAGAGGTTGTTATGTATTGAAAGGTCCAAGCTGTTATGAAAAACTTCCTGTATCTTAGAAGAGAATGGAACAAGAATTGAAACGCCAGATGTTATAGTACTTATATCTTTGGGAACTCTTAAATGAAAAAAGCAAAATTACCTTATTTGTTTATTATTCTTTTTTAATGTATGGTTTTAGAGATGAGGATTCTTTGTGTAGGAATTGGGAATTCAGTAACAAGATTAAGTCCACCATTGGATTTCAATATACTGAACATCAATATAGATGACCCGGATTAATTGAGATATACTTTCTTAAACTGGTGTGTCTGTAACGAAGTTTAAAATTGGCAATGGCTGTAACTAATTATAAATGGAACAGTTGAACTGTACATTTATTGTGTGCAAGTTAATGAGATAAGTTTGGATATGGGATATGATGCTACTTGCAATGTTTGTGTGTGTTTGAGGAAATGAGTGGAGTTACTTCATGTTTTGAATAAGGTGAAGTTTGTCTGACAACCTTGGCTAAAGTTGGCATCATTGTTTCAAAATGATGGATATGATGTGCTACTCACAAATCAAAGTGTGGTTATTGTGTTGGCTGTAGACCTCTTATATAGCTAAAAAAAAATTGAATACCTTAACATCCTGTATTGTCCCGTAGCACTATAAATGACAAACCGGATGTAGGAACTTAAATAATGCTGAAATTGTGTGTGTCACTCCTGAACTGCATTGTACCTTACTCAATAAGTGTACGTGGGAAACCGCCATCTTTGACTCTTATGCTGAAGATTTCACAGGAAGTAATGTAGTGTAATTCTCTTTTTCATGTAAGTTTTGCAGTTTGACCACATAAATTGTAGCTAGAGGATTTATTCACAAGATGTAGTGTCAGAGAGAGCTAGTCTTAGCCAAGACTTGAAGTTCCTTCTAGTTATTAACATTTAATATAACTTTGTCTTACATACCTATAATTATCTGTTAATCTGATGTTTTTGTGTCATAATTTGACACTGAATTAAAATGTCAAATGTGGGGAAATGTGGAATTGGTAGTTGGTACTCAATCTCCAGTATGTGTGAATATAATGCAGCAAAATAGAATAATTTTTTACTATCTTTTTTTATGTATGTATTACTCTAACGATTGGTTCATAATGTCTACCTTACTAAAGGTTCTTTACAGTGTCCCTTTGGCCCAAAACTGCAACCATTTTCATTCCATTTACTGTACCTCCATTCGTATTATCTTTCTTCCATCTTGCTATCCACCCTCTCCTAACAGTTATTTTGTAGTGCAACTACAAGGTGTTCCTTCTGTTACACCTTTCAAACCTTTTACTGACAATTTCATTTCCAGCGCTGAATGGCCTCACAGGTCCCAGTGCTTGGCCTTTGCCCTAAACTGTATATTCCATTCCATTCCATAATGTGTACCTTAATTGCTTCTGAAAAATAGCGTTTATACTTTTAACTGTTGCTGCTATTACATTCAAAATTTTAAGATTTCAGAGTGGAGTGAAGCACATTGAATTGTTGCTATTACATTCTTTGAAAATTTCAGAGTGGAATGAAGCACATTGAATTTTTGAATTGTCAGAAGAAAATGAAGGAAACCATCATCCTGAAAAAGCTAGCAGCCATTCAATCACTACTTGGAAGTCAAAATGTTGTAGATGATGATGTGAGTATGAATTAATTTGCCTCATATACCTAATGTTCAGTATTATTCTTCTATTTTAGTTTTATCTAGCATTGACTTTGTGGTATATTATTTTTGTACTTGAACTTCCCTGACAGATATATACTTAGCTATAGTCTCCGACGTTCCCGACAGAATTTCAAATCTCGCGGCACACGCGACAGGTAGGTCAGGTGGTCTACCTTACCCGCCGCTGGGTGGCGGATGTACAAACCACTCCCGTTTGCTTGTCAGATTTTTCTCTGTCGCGGGAACGATAACAACTGTTGTCGGTTCCTCTCGATAGTTTTTCGATTCTCGCTTGCCTGGAGTTAATTTGGACTTCTTTTGGTGACTTATTCGCTTTGTTTGGCTTGGCATACGCTGATTGTGGACCGGTTTGATTTTGATTTTGATTTTCTTTAACGATGTCTGACCTAGATCTAGTAGTTAAAACTTCGGTTTTGTTTAGGGTTTGCGTGAATGAAGGATGTAAGGTGAGGTTGCCGAAAGCTTCGGTAGACCCTCACACGGTTTGCATGAAATGCAGGGGGAATGAATGTTCTTTTGCTAACCCTTGTAGTGAATGTAAGGGATTGAATGAAGAAGAATATAAGGCTCTCTCTTCTTATGTTAGGAAGTTGGAACGTGATAGAGTGCGTAAGGCTTCCTCTAGAAGTTCTAGTAGATCTAGAATGAGTGAGTTGGATGTGGATCCTAATACTAACGTAGAATTAGAACCTTCTTCCCAAGTTGCAGCCCCTGCTCCCCGCACCGAAGCCGAAGATTCGCCTTCGGAGGTGGCAGCTCTGAGAGCCACGATTCTTTCTATGGATCAGAAGATTCGTCAGTTGGAAGGTAAGGAGAGTGTTAGTGATCAGTGCAGTGTCCCCAGTGTTGTGGAGGGTGCGTCTGACCGGCTCCTTAGTGCCTCTAGGCCTAGACCTCTTCCAGACTCCCAGTTCCAGTGGAGTAGGAAAGTTGAAAGCCGCAAGAGGGCTAGGGAGAACCCCCACCGGTCAGGCGTCCCCTCGGCAGATCCTGAAGTACGCTCCCAGGCTGCCTCGGATCGCTACAAGAAGGAGCTCCTACGCCAATGCTTCTCCTCTCGTCTTCTCCCTCTCCGAAGAGAGGTTGGAACTCCCCGATGCGTCGCGCCCGTTGAAGAGGGCTTGGAAGGCTCCCTGCAGTCCTTTGGCTTCTAGTCCGGAGGTTTTCCCGGAAGAATCGTCGGTGGAGGCGAAGAAACCCAAGAAATCCTGTGATCGTTCTTCTTCTCGCGCTCCTCGCTCAGCGCCTGCTTCCGAGGAAGAACAACAAGATTCTCCTACGAGAGTACTCGCGGGACTTCAAGCTCAGATCACGGCGCTAGCAGACTCTCTAGCAGTTAGATCACGTAGGAAGAAGGACGTTTCTCTTCCAATCAAGAGATCTAGGCGCCGCTCTTCAGAGGATCATTCTCCTCTTTTTAGGCGTTCTCCTTCATATGGGGAGGTTTCGTATGAAGGTAGGGGCTCACGTGAGCGCCCTCGCTCTCCTGGCTCTCTTTCGACTTCAAGGCGCCAAACATCGGTAGGACGCTCTATGGAGAAAGAAGTTTTTTCTCCAGATTGGATTCCCGCTTCCGGTAAGCGCACTGCACCTGCTCATCACGCTATTTCTTCAACTCCCTCGCGTGAGACTTTTCCTCAGCAGCCTCAAGATCCTAGAAGGCGCCCTTATACAAGTAGGCGTTCTTCTTCCAGATGTCACTCTCCTCGAGTGTCGGATCGTGACTTCTCTCCTGACTGGCGTCAAGAGTCTGGTAGGAGTCGTGTGCATGATAGACGGCCTGCTGTTAGCCGCTCCCCGCAAGGTAGGCGCCAAGAGCCTACTGCACATCGATCTCCTAGTAGGCGCTCGTCTCTTTTAAGGCGTCATACTCCTGATTATTCTCCTCGGGGCAGACAACAAGAGTCTTTCAAGCACCCTTCTCCGTGTAGGCGCTCTCCCGCTTCTAGGCGCACTACTCCTGACCGTTTGTCTCTTGGTAGGCACCAGGAATCTCGGAAGCGCCCTTCTCCAGGTAGGCGCTCGTTAGCTTTTGAAGCGCCCTTCTCCTGAATGTTACCCTCTTGTTAGAACGTCAAGAGTCCTCAAGCAACCAGCCTTCCTCCTAGTAGGCGCATTTCGCCTTCCAGTCGAACTTCTGTTGATCGTACTCAACTGGACAGGTATGGAGAGCCGCGCAAGCGCTCTGCTCCCGATAGGCACTCTTCTCCTGGCAGCCGCTCGCCTCAGGATAGGCGCAAAGAGTCTAGTAGGCGCTCGCCTCCTCGTAAGCGCCCTGTGGATGTTTCCGAGGATTCTCGGAGTAGGAGCCCTACCTCTCCTTCGGCTGAGATTCCGTCTACCTCGAAGAGGGAGTCTCATCGTAGACAACCCAGATCTTCTTATCGTTCTCCAGTGGATGTGAACTCTTCTAAGAGAGGGCGTTCTCCAACCTCTCGCTCAACTCCTACTAGGATCCCTTCGTCACCTAAGGATCTTCCGCGCTCGCCTCGACAAGACGTCCTAGACGGTTCGGATGAAGAACCGAACACTTCTGCTGCTGTGTCTTCTTACAGAGCTACTTTTGCAAGTTTTTGGGGATTCCCTTACTCCTACGGCTCCTCCTTCTCCTCACTCACTTTTTTCAACGGCGAAGACAGCGAAGAGTTCTTCTTGTGTGAGGATGAAGCCAACTCTTACAATGAAGAAGGCACTGAGGAGTTTTGGTTCCTGGATGGCTTCCAAAGAAGAAGCGGGGAAAACGATGTTCGCTTTTCCTCCTTCGAAGTTATCAGGACGCGCTGGTTTCTGGTACGAAACAGGAGAGTCCTTAGGATTGGGTCTACCGTCTTCGGCTGATTCGGATTTTTCGGCGCTGGTAGATTCGACAAGGAGAACTGCCCTTAACTCTGCTAAGACGACTTGGGCAATTAATGAATTGGATCACATGCTAAAAGGCATGTTTAGAGTGCTAGAAGTATTTAACTTCCTTGATTGGTCATTGGGGGTCCTAGCCAAGAAAATTGAAGTGCCAGAGTCATTTTCGCCAGAAGATCTCATGTGTGTTTTGTCTTGTATGGACAAGTCGGTAAGAGACGGAGCGAGTGAAATCGCCTCCCTGTATGGGGCCGGGATCGTGAAGAAGAGGTCTGTTTATTGTTCCTTCTTAACAAAGTCTGTCTCCCATGCCCAGAGGTCTTTGCTGTTTGCTCCTCTGTCTGCTCAGTTGTTCCCTAAACATCTAGTGCAGGACATTTCGAGATCACTTTCGGCCAAAGCCACCCAGGACCTTTTGGCACAGTCGGCAAGAAAACCTCGCCCTTCCTTCCCTACCAAGGCTAAGAAGGAAAAGGCAAGTGTTCGAGAACCCTTTCGAGGGGCGTCTTCATCAAGAACCTCTACGTTTTAGAGGTCGTAGACCTTCAAGAAGGGGTAAGACTTTCGCCAAGTCTGTTAAAGCCCCCCAATAACTTGCAAGTCCTTCAAACAACGGTGGGCGCCAGACTCTTAGAGTTTGCAGAAGTCTGGGCCCAAAAAGGGGCGGATCCTTGGACCCTTTCTATTTTGAGGAGAGGTTACCTCATCCCTTTCGTCGAAAGACCTCCCTTGACGACCATCCCAAGGGAACTGACGGCCAGGTACAGAGACCCCATCATGAATCAAGCTCTCCATCTAGCAGTAGATCAGATGCTGGAGAAGGGGGCTATCGAACTAGTGACAGACCATCATTCATCGGGCTTCTACAACCGCCTTTTCCTAGTTCCGAAGTCCTCAGGGGGATGGAGACCGGTGTTGGACGTAAGCGCCCTGAACTTCTTCGTAGAAAAGAAGAAGTTCACGATGGAAACGCCTTCATCAGTGCTGGCAGCACTTCGTCCAGGGGACTGGATGGTTTCCTTGGATTTACAGGACGCTTACT
Organism: Macrobrachium nipponense; assembly: GCF_015104395.2. Taxonomy (NCBI): domain Eukaryota; kingdom Metazoa; phylum Arthropoda; class Malacostraca; order Decapoda; family Palaemonidae; genus Macrobrachium; species Macrobrachium nipponense. The sequence continues at coordinate 522,729 of NC_087209.1, read as the reverse complement.
TCCACGTACCGATCCATCCTTCCTCGAGGAAGTTTCTCAGATTCATGATGGGGGGGAAAAGAAAATTTTTCAGTTCAGGGCTCTGTGTTTCGGCCTCTCGACGGCCCCTCAAGTGTTCACGGGGATTTTGAGGAATGTGGCTCAATGGCTTCATTTGAAAGGGGTGAGGATATCCATGTACCTCGACGATTGGCTAATAAGGGCCAATTCAGAAGATCGTTGTTTGAAGGACTTACAAGTAACTAGAATTGACGAAGGCGTTGGGACTTCTCGTCAATTTCAAGAAGTTGTCACTAATTCCCGAGCAAGAGTGTGTGTATCTCGGGATACAGATGAACTCTCTGAGTTTTCGGGCTTTTCCCTCTCAGGAAAGGATAGCCCGAGGATTCGAGAGAGTAACAACCTTCTTAGGGAAAGAAGTATGCACAGTGAGGGAGTGGATGAGTCTGCTGGGGACGCTCTCCTCGCTGGAGCAATTCGTTTCCCTAGGAAGGTTGCACCTGAGACCGCTCTAATTCTTTCTTCATCGGAATTGGAGTCGTCGTTCTCAGGATTTGACGTTCTCCCTGTCGTTATCCAGGACGTCAAGAAACATCTCTTATGGTGGACAGATCCCAACCTCTTTGCGAAGGACTGTCTCTTCAATCCCAGACCCCCAACCTGGTGTTGTTCTCCGACGCGTCGGACACGGGGTAGGGGGGCAACTCTGGGTACCAGCGAACAGTGTCAGGTACCTGGGTGGGGGACCAGGTAGCCTGGCACATCAACAGAAAGGAGTTGATGGCTGTGTGGTTGGCTCTGAAGGCTTTCGAGCCCAAAGTCAGAGATCGGGTAGTGCAGGTCAACGCGGACAACACTACAGCTCTGGCATATATCAGGAAACAGGGGGGGACGCATTCCTTCTCCCTGTACGAGACAGCAAGAGACCTTCTTCTGTGGGCAGAAGAAAGAGGAATCAAGCTTCTCACCAGGTTCGTGCAGGGAGAAAGGAATGTAAGAGCAGATCTCCTCAGCAGGAAAGATCAGTCCTTCCCACAGAGTGGGGACCGTCATCTGGATGTATGCCAGAGCCTGTGGAAGTTATGGGGCAGGCCACACATAGACCTCTTTGCCACATCAAAGAACAAGAGGCTGGATCCTTACTGCTCTCCGATATCGGATCCAGAGGCATTAGCAATAGATGCTCTTCTTCTAGACTGGAGCGGACTCGACGTCTACGTGTTTCCCCCCTTCAAGATCCTGGGGCTAACCATCAAGAAGTTCGTAGAGTCCGATTCAACGAGAATGACCTTAATCGCTCCCTTTTGGCCGGCCCAAGAATGGTTCACAGAGGTACTGGAATGGTTGGTGGACCTTCCAAGATCGCTCCCGCTAAGGAGCGATCTACTCAGACAACCCCACTTCGACAGGTACCACAAAAATCTCCTCGCTCTCAGTCTGACTGGCTTCAGACTGTCCAAAGTTTGGTCAGAGCGAAAGGCTTTTCAGCAACAGCTGCTAAAGCAATCGCAAGAGCGAGGAGACCTTCCACCTTGCATGTATACCAGTCAAAGTGGGATGTCTTCAGACGTTGGTGCAAGAGGAAGAACATTTCCTCTTCCAGTACCTCTGTGACCCAAATTGCGGATTTCCTTATTTTCCTCAAAGAAGAATGTCATCTGGTTGTGTCAACTATTAAGGGATACCGCAGTATGTTGGCGGCGGTATTTCGGCATAGAGGCTTAAATATATCCGATGATAAGGACCTGCATAATCTTATTAGATCATTTGAAACCATTAAGCGTCCTCATGTAGTACCGAACTGGAATCTAGACGTAGTTCTACAATTCCTTGGATCGTCTAGATTCGAACCTCCTGGCTTAGCCTCTTTCAAGGATCTGACGAAGAAGGCTATCTTCCTTTTGGCCCTAGCTACAGCTAAGAGAGTGAGTGAGCTCCAAGCTATTGAGGGCAATGTAGGGTTTAAGGAAGATTCTATGGTGTGTTCGTTTCTTCCAATTTCCTTGCAAAGAATGAAAACCCCATCACGCCCTTGGCCCAGGAGCTTTGAAGTTCGTAGTTTATCTTTTCTAGTAGGGGAAGAGCCTGAAAGAACTCTTTGCCCTATGAGAATTATGAAGTATTTCCTTAAGAGGAAGGAACAACTTAAGGCTAATCAAGATGTGCTTTGGTGCTCCGTAAAGGACCCCACTCGGCCCATGTCGAAGAATGCTCTTTCCTTTTTTCTGAGAAGCCTTATTACAGAGGCACATGTTGCCTGTAAGGAAGAACATTTTAGACTACTGAAAGTGAAAGCTCACGAGGTTAGAGCCATCGCAACTTCGCTTGCATTCAGAAAAAATATGTCAGTGCGGAACTTGATGGAGGCGACTTTTTGGAGATGCCAATCGGTTTTCGCAAACCACTCCCTACGTGATGTAAAAATCACATATGATAAATGCTTCGCCTTGGGTCCTTTCGTATCGGCGGATTCGGTGCTGGGGCAGGGAGCTGAAACTTATCCTGTGTAAATTTTTTTTATATGTTACCCTATATTTTATATTGGTGTTTTTTGGTTGTCTGAAAGAGGTTGCAGGAGGCACCTCTTTTTGTCGTAATATTAACCCTTTGTATTTTGGTTAGGTGGTCTGGTGGGTTTTGGCTCCTTGCAGAGGTAGTGATAAGGATCTGTTAGGTAAGCGGACAAGGTCCCTCTAACAGGATCCGACTTGGATTCTACCACAATAGGGGATCACATATCCCAGTGGTAGATCCGAGAGTCTTTCAGCATCAGGTCACGTCCTAGCTGTAGCTCTCCAGGCAATGCAGACTCAGAGACAGTATCTATGAAGTCTTCATCCTGAAAAGGTGAGAACCAAGGTTTTTATATCCTACAACATTAGTTGTTTCCCGTCTTACCTGTATTATTTAGCTGTCTCTTACCCTCCACTAAGGGTGCCAATCAGCTAAGTATATATCTGTCAGGGAAGTTCATGTACAAAAATGATATTGTTAAACTACAATAAAGTTTTGTACATACTTACCTGGCAGATATATACGATTAATGGCCCACCCAGCCTCCCCTCAGGAGACAGGTGGAAGAGAAAAATCTGACAAGCAAACGGGAGTGGTTCGTACATCCGCCACCCAGCGGCGGGTAAGGTAGACCACCTGACCTACCTGTCGCGTGTGCCGCGAGATTTGAAATTCTGTCGGGAACGTCGGAGACTATAGCTAAGTATATATCTGCCAGGTAAGTATGTACAAAACTTTATTGTAGTTTAACAATATCATGTTTCACCTTAGCTGATGTATTAGTGCAGTATTTGACCATTTTTGTCACAAGAGACAGATATATTTTTAAGATTTTTGTAGTGCAGATGTCTGCCATGAGGAACCCTGTTAAATTTTAGTAATGTGTATACCATATAGGCCAAAGGCATTGGCTTATTGATAAAACTGACTTTAGCAATTTAACAGAATATTGAGGACTTGCTTGATGTGTACATGCTAGGTTCCTAAACTTATGAGTAAAATAACGCTTGTACTTGTGGAGAATTATTAGTTTATGTTTTTCATTGTTTTGTTTAAGTATATTTTTACATTTTTCATTGTTTTATGTTTAAGTATATTGTTTTTTCTAGACCCTGCTGACAACAGTGAATATTAATGATGAGGAAGAGGAGGGGAATTTTGACCATCATCTGCCCCAAGGCAGCACTTCAGGTGTGTGTCTGGAAATAGCATCTGTTAGACATAAGACCATCCATGATAAGTGGGTTATTGGTCTTAATGTTGTCAACAACAGTGAAAGGTGAGTTCTGTCTTACAGAGTGCTTTCAACTCAATTGATTCATTATTGTAACTTTCTTTTTTAACAAGGACCCACTTTTGTAAACTATTTATGTTATATTCTCCTAAAATGACAGGAAATAATAGAATATATGTACTGATTATTAAAATAGTAATCATCGGTATCATATCCATTGCAAGACTCAGACCTCCTCGTAGCATAAAGAAATTTTTATCCTTAATGTTTATTTGTCTAGAATTAGGTATACTGTATTTTCTTAATTCAGAATTGTTTGATACCCGCTTCACTTGATCGTCTTTAATCCTTAGTTGTCTCATTAAATTTTAAGATAATGCTGGCTTCCTAGTATTATTATTATTATTATTGATATTCTTAGGTAGTTTAACTAGTCTTAGTATTGAAGAATGTACAGTGGAACCTCGACATACGAATGTCCCAACTTAGGAAAAATTCAAGTTACGAAAGCAAATACAAAGATTTTTTTGCCTCTGCATATGAAAATAATTCAGGTTACGAAAGGGTGTTACTGTAAAGTCCCGAGATTCGCCCTGACACCGAGAACAATTTTAAAACTCGTGCACCGCCAACTGAGTAGACTCGCCACCATCCTCCCGCTCTCTCATTGGTTCCTGATGCTAGTCACCACCGTAAGATCCTGCTCTCTTATTGGTCAGCATCTACCCCATCATGCTCTACGTAAAGGCGTCATTCGGCCACTCTGTAGCAGCATCGTTATCGTACGCACGCAGAATTCGTTCGTTCACATATACGATTTCGTTTGTTAATGTAAATTTGTGTTAGTGATTTCGCTGTGTACTTTATCATGTTGTGTGAGAACTTAATTAGTACATAACTTAATTACGTATAGTCTGCCCAAGAAATTCAAGTTCGGAAAGAAGAGGATGCTTCTATGGAGACAAAGATGGAGATCATTAAAAAGTATGAAGCTGTCATGCAGTTGAGTGTGATTGCTAAGGAATACGGCCAAAATCCATCGACGATAGGCACCATTCTTAAGCAGAAGGAAGCCATCAAAGCAGCTACACCTTCCAAGGGCGTGACTATTTTGTCCAACAAGAGGAGCCACGTGCATGATGAGATGGAGAGGCTGCTTCTTGTATGGATCAAGGACAAAGAAATCGCTGGCGATACGATAAGCGAGACGGCAATCTGCCAGAAGGCCAGCGCTATTTTCGCTGATCTGATAGCCCAGGCCGAAGACGACGGAGAAGGGACATCGATGGCAACCCCAGACTTCAAGGCTTCTCGGGGGTGGTTTGATAAATTCCGTAAACAGACTGGCATCCATTCGGTGGTATAGAGATTGAAATTTTGTAAAAAAAAAAAAAAAAAAAAAAAAAAAAATTAATTTTAAGTTTTTTGTAAAGTTAAGTGTTAATGTTTTCTGCCATTTGTTAATGTGTTTCGTAAAGTTTAATGTTAATGTTTTCTGCCATTTTTTCATTGTTTCGTAAAGTTAAGTGTTCATGTTTTCTGCCATTTACTCCTCCTCTGTCGCCACTTTTGGAGATTGCCTCATTCGAAAGGTAAGGTTCCACATTTTACTACATATGTACGTACATGTACGTACAGTATTTCTTGTACCCTGTACACTAATAAACTTTATTTACAGGTAATCACAGTTAGGTTAGGTATTGAATGGTCCAAATTGTTGTATTTCATTGTTTATTGGTCAATTTAGCTTTTTTATAAAATTTACTGGAACGAATTAGGTAATTTACATGTAAAATGTGGTTCAAGATACGAAAAAATCAGGTTACGAAGGCCGCTTCGGAATGGATTAATTTCATATCTTGAGGTACTACTGTATATGATAGCTGATGTTAATATCATAAAAGAGTAATTTATTTTGTGTGTGCATGCACGCTACTATTTTCATGTTGAAAACTATAAAAGTATATGATTATGTAGTTTTTGGTTTATTTTTGAGAAGATTGCATTTTCATGTTTCATAAAAGTGACTTTAGTCTTTCCATTACAGGACATTGATTTGTAACATACAACTAATGCTACATGTATCAAAAGGTACAAGTACTATAGCTTATACAACCAAAGTTCTGAAAGTCATCCAACGAAGATTGCCGGGTAATCCTTCCAAGGACCAAGATGATTCTAAATTGAAAGTCTCAATAGAGAAACTTGACCCGCCGATATTAAGGCCCAAAAAAAGAGCTTGTATTCTTGGTAAGTACAAATCTGTGTCATCTCTTTTATAAGTATTGGATGAAAGTTTCACTAGTATGTGACAGTGCTGTTTATTACCTGTTTTGGGTATGCAAAAGCATCATTGGCTTTCTTGGAGATCACTATTTGGAAAGGGTATATAAGCAAGTAATTGGTAGTAAATACCTGGAATTATCATCATTCTGTGTTCACTTAGTCTTACTTGTTGTGTGTTTAATTTTATTATCTGGTTCTGAAACATTTTCAAATAAAGACACCTGTGATGTCAGTCCTATATTTAAAGGATTGGGGATATTTGTAAGTTATTTCAGTGTATTAGCTTGTCATTTAATGTCTAATTCCTACTCTTTAAATCATTTAGTGTACAGATTATGATAAAGAAATCTTTAGACTTTCCCCATTTTTATATGCTCTGTTCTTAAGTAGCGCTTATGTGTTATGTGCAGGATTTTCGTTTTATTTTTGGAAAGTTTACATAGGTTTTTCTTGTTCTTTTATCTTTTTGTTGGTGTGATTTCATCTTTGCTTTAAATCTGGTACAGGTATTTGTGGGATCCCAGACTTTACGGAAGGTCCAACTGTTGTTTGTTCTGGATTAGTAAATTACACTTGCAAAACACTTAATCCAGCAGCGACACAGGACCTGCTCCCGGCAAAATCAACATCACAGCATTTCCAGGTTGCTTTTGAACCGGTTGAACTACACATTCAGGATTTGCACAACCACCATGTTGTCATAGAGAAGAATCTTCCTCAGGCTGGTAAGTTTGTTGCCAGGTATACAATAAAGATGGAAACTGTTAATTGTTATTTTACTTTCGCTTACTGTACTATTTTCTGTATGTAAATAGCAGTCAGGATGTGGAACGTATAGAGGTGGAGGTTGGAGCCTCTTAACCCACTACTTGAGCTTCAGTCTGGATGTATAGATTTCATGAGTTTCATGACTTCATTTTTCTATGTATGATATACTTTTTAGATTGTGTTCATTCAATATGATATTTCTTATTTCATTTTACTTCATGTACATATATTTACTCCAGTTGTCCTGTCCTTTGTAGCTTTCCAACTTCTTTAGCTACCTTGTTCCAGTTGTCATTTCAGTTTAGAAACAAATCCTTTTAGGAAATCATATATCTGTAATTGTGACTCGTGATCTCATTAAATAGTAATGATTGTAACAATAAATACATTCTCATTTTAAGTTGTTAAAGGATATAAGTTAATTTTGCTTGTAACTTTTTTATTAATGTTAAAAGTATTGATATGTCCAGTCCAAAAACAGTAAAAGTTTTACAGTAGTATTTAAGTCTGCAATTAACAAAAGTTGAAAATAAACCTTTGTGGTATATGGGCATCTTAGCTATGTAGAGCCTAAGAAAATAGAGAAAACCTGGATTTCAAAAGGAAGCTGGGTATGCAGTAAAAGATGTATGGGTCTCATACAACCAAGTAACCCAGTTTGTTCAAAACATTTCATACAGTGTTAACAGTACAAGTTTTGAATTTACTCAGGATTCATATGTTGCAAATTTGAAGTGTTGATTACATTAGCAAGGTTTTCATTACCATTATTTTCAGGTGTTCCATTCTCAAGTGTTGCATTAATTGGAGGAAGTTCTTACAACAGCATTACACTCACTAGCCTCTTTTCTCCATTGGACAGCTTGATAAAGAGATTAAGCTCTGAACATGAGATAGTAAAGGTAAGATCATAGAGCCTTGGCACATGATAGCAATGTTCGTATTTCTGTTTTACAATTTGTATTATTGTGTTAGATGTGTATCCTTTGGGCCAGTGACTTTCAGAAAACTACAATTCTTCTGCAATGACTAGGTTGAAGATATTTTTCTCCATCTTACTATCGACCCTCTTAACTATTGCTTCTGTATGCAAGTTCTGTGGGGTGTTCATCCAGTTTCGCTGATAGATCCTTTTATTTCTTCTTGATTATTTTCTGGATCTCTATTTTGTTGTCCAACCACACCAACTCCCTCTTTTCACTATCTCAAGTGGTAAGTGACTGAAATAAGCCCAGCGCTTGGCTTTGCGGCCTAAATTTCTTGATGTTTTTGTTCATTCATTTTAAGCCCTTATTTTCTTTGCCCACACAATTTTCTGGTAAGCCATTGTTTACAAGATACAGAAGTATATTTGAAGATAAAACTTGTTATTTATTATGTGGTACTATACTTGAGAGCTATTCTATGCCATTCTACTTGTTTTTTCAGGTCCCTGGTGTGAGTGACATGTATTGCTTTTATCCAGAAAAGTGTCATCCTCTAGCATTTTCAGCTGTGTCGTTCCTTACGGTGAATTCAAATCGTGTGGATCTTGGTTTTTATACAAGGTAAGAAACCAAAGATTTTTTGGGGGAAAAATACAAAATCTTTTGTTTATTTATTAAAAATTAATCTGTTTGTGTTGCATAAGTTTGATTAATGCTAGTAAATTGTAACAATACTAACCAGGTGTTACACTGGTATCTAGCTTGATGCTGTAGTTTAATAACAGGTTGTAGTTATCTGTTCTTGAGGGAGCAGTGTGACTTAAGTGCTATCACTTGTAAGCCTCAAATAGTATCAAGTAAATTTGTGTAGTGTTTCGAACCTTTGTCATGCTTATATTGTATTAGTATTGTATTGTATTTTATTTGGATAAAAACCAAAGTAGTTTTTACATATATTTACAAAATTTAGATATTGTGGTGTGATTATTACAGAGATGACAACCAGGCTATAATACTTGCCCATTCCTTGTTGGCTGCAATGCCACGAGATGTTTGTATTCAGCCAACCATAAGTCATAGTCAGAATCATCAGAAAGATTCCGAGAACATACGACAACAGTTATTAGTGAAAATGAAAGAGGCAACTTCTTTTGTTGTGGATGGTTATGAAACTCGAGCAGAAGCTTTGAAAAGTAACCAGGCACAGAAACCAAGACTACAGAGCGATGGTCCTTCAACTGCACCAAAGTCATCTCAGGGTAAGACTGAGAAAGGTAATCTTGAATTTGACAGAGATACATACAGCAATGAGAGAGAAATGTTTTTAGCAAGAAGAAAAGATGTTACATTTAAGGCAGATGAATATCGAGAGTGGAGGAGAAAATTATATAAAATACAATCAGAAATGGATGAATTATATATCAGGTACCTGAAATAAAATGATTTTTTAAGGTGTGATTTTTTTACCCTCTACTCTTACATTGTTGAATATTCATTTGACTGAGATACAAGGGAGATTGCTGTTGATAACTGATTTTCTTTAGAAATTTGTCTTTATTCTAGAAATTAGAATATTCTTGTCGCCATCATCTCTTAAGTCCAAGAATAGTTAGTTTAACAACGTTGCACGACCTTTGAGGTGTTTATAAAGTCTAAAAACCCTTTATTTTACTTATTCATAGTGTCCAGAATTGTGCAGTGTTCACTAAAAATAGATCACAAATAGAGAAAAATTTTGTCTTTTTCCATTAAGTCTCCCCCACTTGAGAGTGGATGCAAGTGTCCGTCACTCAAGTGAAGCCCTCTACCCACTGTCACAGATCTGGCCTGGCTATTATTGTACATTTTGAATGAAGTAGATGTAACATTTTTTACTTTTTATTTTCAGTATACTGTATGCATATGGTGTGTTGGGTGTTTCCAATTTACACAAGTTATAAATTGGGTAGGAGTATTGGTGGTTGTCTCTGGCTATTGTTAGTTATAGACACCTGTGACATTAAAATTTAAAAGTGCCTTTGCTTATAGTCACTGGGTGAACTAAATGATTTTTTAAGGGTACAGTACTTTTGAAGTCCGGGAGCTGTTATTAATGTGCTTAGCTAACTTGTCCTTTGCCATAGAGTAACCAACTGTTGCAGCGCTGGGATCTTGCCTAAAAAATAATTTTCTTTGCTGATTAAAGCTAACTTTGTTATTCGTATGACCTGCAATATGAGTTGTTAGCCACAAACTGTGCCATTACCTTCCAAGGCTGCAGGTAGGCAGTAAACAGAAACCCTTGTTACGGAAGGCGACCCATTGCCTTCTGTGATATATTTAGCCAGCTCTTTGAGGATTAAGAAAATTGAATCGGCAGTCAGGCTAAAGTAATAGTAACACTGAAATACTGGATTTTGGAAAGATTATGTGCTCTAATTGTTAGCACGGTATAAAACTGACAAAAATAAGGAAAAAAATTTCAAAGGTTTGGTTAATTTCTTTTATTTCCTGGGAATAACATGAATGTAATGTGTTTTTTATTTATTTTTCAATGTTCCATGTAAAGTGTTTCAAGTCTGTTTCGTATGGCATCGGAAATGTGATGGATTGGGAAATCTGTTATGTAATCAGTGGTTGTAGGAGGAGGTTTTTTTTCCTTAGGTGGACGGGGCATGTCTTCCACTGGAGTAGGTAGAGGGGCTGAGAAGAAGTATGTATGAAGAAGTGCCTGTAAGGATATACATGAATAGATAGTTATGATCCTAGAAAAAGGTATGCAGAGTAGCACTCTGTGTATGACATTATATTAAAGAATTTTATTCATATAATTGTAGAGATTCATATATTAATGTAAGACCTAATTTACTTGGTAGTACTAATAGTGGAAAGGACAGTTATCTCACCTTATTTGCTGCCAACCTTTTTGCTGAATAGTAGACGAGGAATTTCTTGATGAGGTCCATTGCATCATTTGGAGCATCCGGAAGTACCTGTTGATATTGGGATGAAGTTCACAGAATTCTTTTACACAAATATAAGACCTATGTGCAAAAGTTATTTATGAAAATTACTGATGTTCACTTGTCATTTGGTGGAACAGACTAAACTTTCCTATTAATTTGCAAATCATCATAATTTATTTTACATTGTACTGGTGTCATGCAGTGATTGATTTCAATAGCTGAACAGTACATAAGGCATTTGAGGTAATACCTTACCTGTTCCAGTGGTACTGCCTTGGACTCTGGGAATGTGATTTTTTTATAATCTGGCAGTTGTGAAAGACCAGGCCATGTTAATTCATTTGGAGTTCCCAGTATCTGCAGCACTACACACAGTTGATCTATGTCACTTTCTCCCTGAATTTTGGAAATAGAGCATGACTACAAAAACTCCCATTAGATATGATCCAGTTGCAATATTTATGCCTATGAAAATACAATACTGCTTCTGTAGTAAACTCAGCATTGCATAAGAATAATTATAGTAATCAATATAAATAGTAAAAAAAAAAATAGTTCGTGTATATTTTATAGATGGCAAAATATGTTTGTCCTTCTCTTATTATGTGAGTACGTATTGCTATAAATCCCACTGATATTTGAAGTTTATTGTCAACATTAACTTATGTAAATAAGTTTTGTGCCTTCAGAACTATAAGCAATCTTTGAAAATTAAATGTATATACAGTAAAACTCTAAAACATTTACATGACAAAGAAGGGTTTTGGAAAACCATAAATTACATTTATGAAACAGGAACAATTTCTGAAAATGCTACCAAGATTAGATTTGTGTGAGCAAACCCAACACTAACAGTTCTGTTTTTGTAAATAAATTTGGTATGGAGCTTACAGGAAAAACAGGTGAGTTGTTCACCATCTCTCCAAATATGCACCCAACAGACCAAAGGTCCACACCTTCATCGTACTGACGCGCCCCGTAAAGAAGTTCAGGTGCTCTGTACCATCTTGTGGCTACCTGTAAGAAATCCATAAATTTATCCTTATTTTCTATTTTTCCTTTTACTGGCAAAGAGTCTTAAGGTCTTCAAGAAAACTATTGATTTCCTTAGTATGTACAGTTAGTTGGTAGATTATCTTTATTACTATATTTGTTGTTGAAAGTAGTCCTCTGTATTACAAAATTCCTCACTGAACAGTTTGCCTTATTTCAGGCTTATGATACTTAGCTGGTTTGGAATGGTCTTTCAGTAGTTCAGCTTCTTTGCACCCTTCTGTGAATGTTACATTTGTGGGTGTGTGTTGTTGTTTTTTTTTTTTTTTTTTTTTTTTTTGAGTAATAAATCATTCTCTTGTCATTTATTGTTATATAACTCTTCAATTTAGCTTGCCTTCTTTGCTCCTATTAGTACTATACTTAAATTTAGCACTTTTTCTCATAGATTTGATTAAGCTGACCATAAGATATGGTACAGTTAAAGTTCCCAAAAAATCTTTTAGGAACTTTTAAGTGAAGTCACTGTCTGAAGCAAAACAAGTTAATTATTGTTGAAAGTGCTCTTCGTTTTAAATTATACCTTATTAAGAGAACACATTTGTTCATGAAATAATTTAAATTTCTGCACATGCTATTTAATGTTGAGGCTGGTTTTTTTTTGTCTAGAAGAATTTGTAGCATTCATAGCCCTATTAAGAAAAGGTGAAAGTGTCTCATCTAACTTTGTAAGGTGGAAAATGTTAAAAAAAAAGTCAATATAGTCATGATAATGAAAATGTGTAATTTTTTTTTCACTTATCTGTGGTATTCATGAATTAAACAGCTAGGTTTACCTGGTGTGAATAAAGGCACTTGGAATTTTTCTTGAAAACCCTACAGAGCCCGAGGTCTGCAATTTTCAAATGCCCAGTCGAGCTGATTAGTAAGTTTGCTGGCTTCAGATCCTGAAAGAAAGGGAAACTTGACTCTGTAGTACTACAGTTAGAAAAAATATAAGAATAAACTCGAATGCAAGCATTCACTAGCTTAATTATAAGTTAGACTGTAGAAGTAAAATTTAAATATATTTAGAATCTACTAGCCACTTTGAGTTTTTACCAGATATGTTTGTAATTATAGGAACCACTTCATATGGTTCTTCATTTGTATTTTAGGGTTCATACAAGAGTACCCTAAATGAGAAGAAATCGAGAAGTTATAGGGCATTGTGGCCATTACATTGCAACCTATAATGTCTTCAAACTGAACCAATGAAATTATGAGTATTTCTTTCTCCTTTGAACACTGCATCTCACCCTGTGCATGATATGATGGTGGTGGAGATGAGCCACTCCAGATAACAGCATCACCATGTAAGATTTTATCTCGGCATCTGTCAGAGGACGAGTTGCATCTCTAATCATCTCGCCGAGGTCGCCCAGCATGAGTTCGAAGGCTAGAACGAATCCAGCACCCTCTGGAAACACACTCAGGAGTCGAACCACCTGAAATGGCGTGAATGGCAGAAGAAGAAAAGATTATACCTGAGCGCCCATTCTCTCTTGAGAGCGTGAGTTAAACTTTAAAAGTGGGGGAAGCATGTTTTGCAATGATAACTAAGACTATTGTTTTGTAAGCCAAGATAAAATGTACCATTTGTGGGGGGAGGGGGAGGGGTGGGTGGGCAGTCTCTCTTTTACTCAAAACCTTGAATTGACATTTGTCACACTTTCTCACTGATAGAATGATAATGTTTATACAAGGAAATTCACACAATGTACGATGAAGTTTACCGATCGTGTCATGTTTAGTAGCATAAGTGCTAAACTAATTATCACTAAGCAGCTTCTCAGTGTTTATATACGAATTTATTTATGTATGGAATGTGTGAACTATACTTTACTTGACGGGAATTTAATTACATACAGTGTGGCGTCAGACTTACGTGTTTTGCATTGAGTTCTTGCAGAGCCTTTATCTCTCTCAGAGCTGTCAGGGGCATCCCTTGATCGAGTCTTCGGAGGGGTATCTTTTTTAGGGCAACCATTTGCCCTGTTATATTATGCTTTGCCCTGACCACCACGCCATGTGCCCCCTCTCCAATACGACCGACGACGGTGTAATTCTCCATCACTCAACGAAGCAGCTCTCTTTATAGCACAACTTACGTGAGATCTTATTACCTTTTCTCTGCATAGTGACGCAGTTTGTAATACATCATTTCACCTGAGGTGTTCTTTATTAATGCGAGTTATGAGCGGCACGAATGAGAGCTATTAGCCAGCTAGCACATCTTTGTCCTTGGTCAGCATAACAATAATTTTGAAATAGAAGCGAAAAAATTCGCTACGCTATTTGTCGATTTATGATATTCATGCTGCGTTGATGTTAAGGCGTTAATTTCTTCATTAGTTTAGAATAACCTACGTGACACACGTAATTGAATGTAAAATAAGCCAACAGATTCCGAAAGTTCGAGATAGGCGAAAGAACTGTGTTTTTGTTTACTATTTGAAGTGTCAGTGTGTCTCCATGGGAACGGAGCTTCCATTGTCCGCCGATAGATGGCAGAGGCAGTCGCTTAGATAGCTGCAACGTTTTATTTCGTGGCGTTTAAGACATTCATTTTTAGAATGTTATGCCTATTAACGTTCACCCAATTAAAAGAGAGAAGTAAAGGGACATTATTATGACATCGTAAAGTAATATATTGCATTTACGGATAAACAAACGGAGTAGCTCAAGGTCGCATATGAACAAACACTTATTTTTTTTATATTATTTTATATTTTACAGTTTCATTATCAAACCCGAAAGTAATTTAGGTCAGAGGCCAATGACATACCTGGAGGTGACGGGGAATACAGATACTAAAGGTATATTTGGCTGGAACAGATCTAAAATTTAGAGTAGGCCTATGACTTTCAGTAGCCAATGTAAATTCATATGGCGGAATTAAATTTACACTATTTTGCACGACAGAAGGAAAACTGAGAAATTACTGAATCTGGATTGTATAAAGAATAGATTTAAACTAGATTTGTGCAAAGTAAAGAACGTAGGATATCCGTAAAAAATTATTTACACCATATCCGCATGGAGACAACTAAGAACATGGGATATCCTATAAGAAAACCATTGGATTTTCATTGAATAACCTTGATGCTGACAAGGACAGGTGGAAAGATTGCGGTGTGCCAAAGGCTATGGAAATATGGGGAAGACAGGACCAGCAGGTATAGATAGGCTACCCTAGAAATTTTTTGATCAGGAAGGAGGGTAAGACATATAACTGCTATACTGATGAAATTATTATTAGTAGCGTAGGACTCAGATTATTACCATCATCATTATTATTATCAGTAATATATCCGTGAGGACTGTTCTACAAATTTACTTCTCTCTTGCACACACCCACACACGCATGTGGATCGGTGTTGTATATGTGTATGTATACCTACGCATACGGGATACGGTAGAGAAATCAGTTGCGGTTACGAAGTGGCATTGAAACTACAATTTTTATATTTCACATTTGTTAATTTACCTCAGGTGTTTTAAACTTGATCCTGCTGATAACGGGTGAACAGGTCATTATATATAAATTCAAGCCAATTTTACTGTTTTCACTCATTCAGCGAGGTTACAGTTTAAGTTAAAAGTAAAAACTTCGTTATGTAATGTTTTAAAGGTTTCCTTTGAAGTGAATGCAGAACCATTATAATTGTTTCGCAAAACTTAACTTAATTTGACTCTACGTTAATTCTTAAAATAGAGCAGTCCTTGCTTTGTAGTGCAGAGTATTGCTCTAATCGGGAAAGTCATAAAGTTTTAAGAGCTAAAGGGTAGTTTTAGGTGGTTGATCGTCTTCTGTTTATCTCCACGACAACATTTATCTTCTGGCCACCAGGTCAGGTTGCGTTCGCTTCCTAACAACAACCAGATTAAACTTATTTAATCTAAATTTCGTTGTTATTCATGCTTTGGGGTAAACTTTGAAATATAGATTTTAAACTCTATAAAATTATAACAAAGAGCAGCTAGATGTAACGCTAAGATATAGTTAGTTGAAGCAAAACAATTTCATATTCATTTTCCATGCCAACAACTCGAATGCCTAATAGCTGTCGCACAGGGCTGCCAATGTTCAGTGCTTTTCGCTAGCATTGTTGTTATTAGCGCAAGAGCAGAGATATCGGATCTTTTCCAGCTAATTCTTAGTCGAAGTTAGCAGCAGTTAAAATGGTATTGATTTCATCCCATCCCCCAGATAAAATCAATGCTGGAGTAGGGGAAAGATTCACCATCTTTTGCACCATTTTTGTAAACACTGTGATACTATAAATGTTTGCCGTACGGTTGAAAATTTAACGAAATAAAAAAAAATGGTTCAATAACTATATCAAACTGTGATAATTTGTTGAATGCCAAAAATATGACGTATGGTCAAACGAACATGTTGTTAAGATAAAGGGCCACTGTTTAATTTGGAACACAAATCTTAATCATACATTTCTCTAATTAATTATAGACATTATGTATAAATTTAACAGGATAAAATTGAAAATTATAACTAAATTGCACAGATCATTGCCAATACACAAATAGCTTTAGCATGGACCTCTGTTCTTAATTAGCAGTTATGTAATTAGCGATGACGTAATTTTCAGACTGCCAAGAAAATTGGCTACAAGCAAATTGTTTAACTTCTTCCTCGTATGTAGAGTGATAAGATCCATTTGCTTGATTTGCATAGATAATTATAGATATTCCTAGTAGAAGGATAAAACTCTTAAATATATACACATCATTGAGTGATATGGTCAATGTATGAAGTTTGTAAACAACGCACTGAGATTAAAGTCTCGCTGTAAACATTTCCACGTTTGCACATTTTTTTATATATATATAGCCGGGAGCGCATTCTTCCCCGCGACGTTGGCAACACTGAAATCGCACCACCACGATGATAGCAACTTCGAGTTCGAGTGTTTACGTCAGACCCGTCAGTATTACTCGTGGCGTAGAAGTGACTGTGTACAATTTCAATCGCTCTCCAGTTTTGTGTTACTTTCCCTTAGGACGTTAATTTGAGCAACGCGCGACGAATTTTAATATAAGGTAAGAATGACTGGATGGTGGATGATATTTTGGGTTGGTTCCGAGCGTTGGAATGGAGAGATTTCTCCCAAAATATGAGGCGAGGTGGTTAAACCACCAAGCCAGTAGTCTGACGTTTTACCTTCTGGGTTTTCAAGTTCACTTTCCATATTGGTGGCATTTCAGGTTTCCTCCGTGGTTAAGGACGGCGTTTTTATGAAATTATACCGAGGAATGAATCCCTCTATCATATACTTAAACATTTTAGAAGGTAATTCCACTAAATTGCATTTTATGGACGAATTTCCAGTGGCGTTCAAAAGCGGCTGAAAGGCGAAGTGGTAATTTGGGTTAATCTTTGACTCCCAGGGTTTTTAGGTCATCGCAAAGAGATGCATTTTACTGTGTTGACGAGTTGCATTTAACACTGTCATAGATTATGGGAATAAAGGATTAAATTGTGTATTTTTCGCTTTTTACAGGATTTATATTAATAATAGATTGTAATTACAAATAATTTCCGTATAAAGCGTCGGTTTCTTCGTAGATTCTTCACTGGTACGACTTTCGATGGAAGACCAACCGTTGTTCAGTATTTTATTTCCTACAACTGTTACCTTTTTATCATTAGATGTTATGGCCAACGCAGGCTTTAGCTATTTCCTGCCAAATGTTACCTCCTTACCATTGTATGTTATGGTCAACACAGGTTTTATTCTCAGCCCAAGTACCTATGTCATTTTAATGTTGTACATACTATGAACTTTATTTTCTAATTGTTAGTTGACAAACGGGCCAATATTTAGGTGTCCTTACATCATACCTATATTTATATAAGGCAAAGGAAGACCTTTTATCTTTAAGTAACCCTGTTGAAAGTTGTACTTACCAACTTTTTACTTTCAAGTTTTTATATCGACGATGAATTTTAAGCAGGTTAGGTACAGAAAGCCCTGTAGGTTTTCCATGTAGGCTTAGGTCATTACCTATGTATGAAGTAGGCCTAACTTTACAACCCCCCTCATTATGGTTGTTCTTGGCGCCCTCATCATGTTGCCATACCCCTGAAAACAAAATAGCTTGACCTAGTCTAGATGTTTTATTGCCCAGCCAACATTATTGTTTTTGCCCTTTAAGCATTTTTACTTCCATAAGCAACGTTTTTCTATGGAGGGAAGGAACATGAACAGTGACTAGATAGAACGCGGAATAATATTCACACATATTTGTCTTGACTATAGCATAGGCCCATGATTAAGGACCCGCAGATTTGATACGGGCAGCAATTAGGAGCTAGAATCCGTCGTGGCATTTATAGCCAGCTTAATTTAGATAGCTATCCAAATTTTAGAGGAATGTAGGTTGACTTTTTTTGCCTTGGCATAGAGACTCCTAACGGGAAGTTCAGAATACACAAGTAGGCACATATGACCGAATAAAAAGTAGGTATAGACCTATTTGCATGACATGGGCTTGCTATGTCATGTTGCAGTGTCTCTTCCGTGTATTATGTAATTTTAGTAGTTTTCCTTTTCTTTAATATTAAAATGATGTTGGGTTTTTAAGTGGACTTATTTGGCAAAATATTTAGTCGCTAATTATTTGATAATATAGGTTTTTTTAATGTTAAGCATATTTTGTTGGCTAGATCAACAATACTACTGGAGATACAAATAAGTGTACTTCATCATAGTATTTGTTATATACTTACCTATGTATATAAACCAAAGATTAACAACCTATGTATATAAACCAAAGATTAACAACAGTCTCTTTATACATGGTAAAGCAAATGTTCTGGGCAAAGATATAACCAGAATTCATAAAGTAAAAAATTTATTCAGGTAACTGCCCTGATTTTGATGCTGGTAGAATTTCATTAAATGGAGACAAGGTTACATGCTGTCAGTTCAGAATCCTAATTCGAGACATTAGATGCCCCCATGCTTTTCAGGGGCTATATATAAATGTATATCCTTCTAGTATATCACTTGAAGTGTTTTGTTTGTATGTGGTAATTGTGCAAGGCTGAATTGTAGACATTCAGCCTCAAGTATTGTAATATTGATTTTAACCATCTCGTGGAGGATGAAGATCAGGAACAGTTAAATATTGGCAAATGCATTAACCGGTGATGATGAAAATTGTGATTATTACAGTATCATTAGTCTTAATAATGGTTCAGTGATAATGAGCCAATGATGATGATGATTGTAGTGGTAACAACTTCACTGAACCACAACATCCAGAATTAGTTATGACAATTGACTTAAGTTTTCATATGTACATTGCTTGTGTCGTCTTTGTCATTGGCCACACGGTATCTAATGTGTTTTTTGTGGCGTGTGACCTAATTGTGGCTGTAAATTGCAGTTGATGACTGCTAAATGCTCATTCATTGGTTTCTGGTACATTATGATTTCCTGAGTTCCAGCCTTGTGCCTTTTAAATGTACTTTTTGTGGTGTAGGCTCGAGTTCAAAGAATGAGCAGAACATGACTCTTGTTTGTCTTGGTTTTCTAGGAGTTTAGGATGGAGTGAGACATGTTAGGGTGGTTACTATTGCATTATACCAATGGGAAAGAAAGTTAGTAACTTGTATTGCAGTTGAAGGATGAGGCATTTTAAAAATAAGTTTGCTTCGTACTCAACTCGGAATTTAAGTTTACAGCTTCTCTGAAAGTGGGATAATTTTTTTTTTTTTGGGGGGGTGGTTGTTTGGCAGTTGGGGATTGGGTCAGGCTTGGCAAATTTATAAGTTGACAAGGTTAGGTTAGTTTTTTTTTTTAATTAATTTTTTATTTAGTTACTTTTTTTTTTTTTTTTTTTTTTTTTTTTTTTTTTTTTTTTTTTTTTTTTTTTTTTTTTTTTTTACCAAGTACCTGTACGTGTCTTGCTTCTTGAATACCTGAACACTTTGATATACAATACAGTTACTTTGTGGTGTAGTATTCCTTAAAATGTAGGAACTACCAGATCATGTTGATGATCAGTGGCTTGTCAAGATTTTACTTTGATATTCAAGAAGTATATTTTTAACATTTAGAATGGCTGTCTTTGTTCCAGTGGGGCTTGTTGTTTGTTAGTATGAAGCTGGACTTTTTATCATTGGCGCAGGTCAGTTCCTCATGGGATTGCTGCAGACACACACTGTCATTTGAGATTTCTAGCTGCCAAGTGGTGGACTGCTTCATTGTTGTAGGTTTTTTTGTTCTTGAGAATTTTATGGTCTGAAAAAGAGCCATAGTATAGGTATATGCCAGTTTTCGTACAATGGTAGTCTTTGCCTCTGTTACTATCCACTGACTTTTTAAAAATGTTTGTTTTTTATGTTATTGTCTTGTTTACTTTCTATCAAGTGACTTTAAAATTAATTTTTAATTTTTTTTTATTTTATTTACTTTCCATCATGTTTTCATTAGCTTTGTTGTTAATGAAGCGGCTATAATTCCTAGGGCATATACTATGTATGTACAGTACAAACACCATTGTTCTCAAAATGACCTTTCCTTCACTGTTTCCTGTTTACGGGAAAGTTACGTTGTCATTATGAACCCATTTTATGTGCTTTGTGGTCTGCTAGATAGGAAAAGGTGCAGTGAAAATGGATTACAGTGTACACCAATTAGTGACGGCCTTGTCAGATGATGAAATTCAGATATACTATACTCATCTTGTTTCCTCAGGTGCTCAAGGTAGTAGTTGATAGTTGTGTATGTTCTCTTATTCCAGTAAGTCATGGGACGCAGAATTTTAGTTGATGAAGCTTTAGCTTTTAAAATATTGTTGATACTAGGCATATGGCTAAGTGTTGGAGTTTGTTAATTTCAAGTTGCTAATGATTTTTTTTCGACATAATATGAAGATAATTTTATATTTGGGTTAATGCAATGTGTTATTCTTTACCACTATTTGTTAATTATCAGTAATTACTAATTGAAATTTATTTTTATATTTATGTAATTGAAACCTAACACTGTTCTAAAGGTTAACACACTAATGTCCGTTATTTTGATCTTAAACGAATGAATGGACCAAATGATGGCTTATAAGTGTCCAGAAAAGATCTAGTCATTACCTAAAAGCATTTCACCTCACTATTCCTTGAGATACTTCTGTATCACGACTCCATGTCCAGATATGGTTTCCTTGTTGTAAGAGGAAATTCCCAGAGCGTAGGCCTATGTGTCATCTAGTTGTCTGAGTGTTTCACTATAAATTATTGGCCAAAGCGAACAGATCGTGGACATTTATTTAGGCCTACTGGTTTAGTGTCTGTTGCACAGGTATGTCGAAGTTTTGTATACCCCTGTCTCATTCTGTCTCACATCTATACGTAACCCGAAGTCGATGGATTAGCCAAAGTTTTCTTTGGAAGTTTGTAGGTACATTGTGAATAAATTCGTAGTCTTGTTTACTTGGGCTTTGATTTTGAAGTATTTTATATTCATAATACGTACACCAGATTCATGCGAGGAAATATATTTTTAATTTTTATGTTGTAAATTCATGTTAGTAAGTGTAGTTTTATCGTGGATATAATTTTTCTGAAGTTGTGAAATGTTATTAATTTTGGTGAAATTGCGCTTGAACTTGAGGGAAATTTCTTTTCGCAGCACATAAAGATGTGGTATTCGTATATCTCCCACTCTGATGAATCGTCATTTAAATTAAGCTTGCAGCCATTCCTTTGTATTGAAGGGTCCAGCGTATAATTATCCTCACTCGCCCCTTTGGCAATTATTAGCCAGCAAATGTGCCATTACTACATTGATAGCTTATTAGGCTAACGACAGGTTTGTGTAGTGAAGCACGGAATGGTGCTGAATTTGTGTTAGTTGATGTAGGTTAATCTCTCTGGCCCTTACATGCTTATTTGAATATGCAATGGTGTGACGTAGGAATAAGCCTATAGGCTGTCGGAGAACTGTCAGGGAAAAAGCCAGTCTTGCATGTCAAAATCGATAGGCCTAGTTGTCGATAAAAAAAGGCTTAAATAATTATGAAGATTAAGATTTAATTGACGTGCAAAACTACTGGTTGTGAGAGATACTGTAATTATGTTGACTAGTGCTCCAAATTCCTTTCCATTGTCACATAGGCCTAATTGCATATTTGTTTTTATGAAGAGAAATGTATTGGCAGTTATTAAATGCCATCAGTGGGCGACTAACTGCATGTCAAGATTAACTCTTATAAAGTATTCGAAGCTCAGGATTAAATGTTTGTTATAACTATTTTATTTGTTTTTTGCCTCCAGAGCAATGTGTGTTGACTACGCTTAGCTCTCTTGATTGCGACGATTAAGAAAAAAAAAAAACGAATTCCAGTTATCAATGCTCTCTCTCTCTCTCTCTCTCTCTCTCTCTCTCTCTCTCTCTCTCTCTCTCTCTCTCTCTCTCTCTCTCTCTCTCTCTCTGCATGTCAGTTTAAAACAAACTAATGATGGCGACTCCGCGGTGATCAAAAAGTTTAGGGTGGAAGAGGGGACAAACATTCTGCTGGATTTTTCCCGCAAAATTTGAGCCATGTTGACTTTTAATGAAAGCTCTCGGTGGGTGGGATATGTTTTATATACCATTTTTTTCCTCATTTTTTTTTAACTCTTGGATTGCATTTTAAAAATTCCTCTTATTTTTATAACCTAGAGCATGTTCTGATGCTGCGTTTTTTTTTTCTGCTAGTCATTAGTACGCAGCGCTTCCAATCATATGTAAATTTGATGTTATATTGCGAAAAAAATGTTTAGGCTTAATAGGTTAGTCAGGGTGAGCGTTCTTTATGGTCACTTAAAAGTTGAATACCGTGTATTGCAAGTGTGTAAGTAGCGTTACTGTTCGTATTTTATGATATTTTAAAAGTAATACGTTTTATATATAAAAAAGTAATCTGTTTCGTATTTTATGATTTGTAGTAATCTGTTCGATTTTATGATTTGTAGTAATCTGTTTGTATTTTTATTTTTAAATCTGTTCGTATTTTATGATATTTTAAAAAGTAATACTGTTCGTATTTTATGATATTTTAAAAAGTAATACTGTTCGTATTTTATGATTTTTAAAAGTAATACTATTCGTATTTTATGATTTTATTAAGTAATACTGTTCGCATTTTATTTTATGAAGTGCTACAGTTCGTATTTTATGATTTTAGGTAGAGCTGTTCGTATTTTATGATTTTAAGTAATACTGTAGATATTTTATGAATTTATTAAGTAATACTATTCGTATTTTAAGTATACTACTAATTATTAAGAACTACTGCTCGAATTATAAGTATTAAGTATAGCTGTTGGCAGTTTAAGAATATATTTAGTAATACTGTTCGCATTTCAAATATTGAGCTATAGAGTTCGTATTATAAGAATTTATTAGGTTTTGTTTTTTTCTAGTACAGTTCCTCTTGAAGGAGAAAAATTATATTTCAAATTGAATTCGAAGCCAAACCACAGAACCGTCACGTTTAAATTGATTTACAATACTGGCAGTTTTTGTTGTGTCGTCCATGTTGTTTGAATAAACACTCCATGAATAATTATCGATTAAAACGTTAAAAGTACAAACTCTTGCATACACAAGTTATTAAAGACACGTGCCAGGAATAATACGTACCCCGTATATTCAATTCATTAAAGCCTTAGTTACCAGGTTGAAATATTTGATATTATACAAATAACGTTCATGAGGTTTTTATTAAAGTGACGGAAATCCATGATCAACCGTAGACCATCACCTCACAAAAAAAAAAAAAAAAAAAAAACGTAAGTTCATCTCGTAGGGTAAGGTCAAGCGAGGTCAAATCCTGAGGTTAAGGCTTCGGCCGAACCACCGTCGACCGTCAGTAGGAGGAGAATTGAGATAATCCAGATGGCGTCGTGGTTCGGTAAGTATATAACGTGCGTTGCTGTGGGAGTCTCTTCTCTCTCTCTCTCTCTCTCTCTCTCTCTCTCTCTATCTCTCTCTCTCTCTGTGTATATATATATATATATATATATGATATATATATATATATATAGATATATATATATATATTATATTAGCATCGGCTTATTCTCGTCTTTTTTGTATATGCATTTTATCTCTCTCTCTCTCTCTCTCTCTCTCTCTCTCTCTCTCTCCTCTCTCTCTCTCTCTCTCTCTCCCCCTCCCTCCCTCCCTCCCTGACCGGCCATGACGTCTGTTGATGGCCGTCCGATATTTATGGAAATTCTTCCCAATCTCTCTTCAGTTCTGACGTCATGATTTCCATTCTTTTTTTTTTTTCTTTGCAAGACATTGCGAATCCAAGATTGGAGATCCCTTGATTGACAGAACAGCCAATCAGTTGCTGACTGCGTGTGTATATATCTCCCTCAGCTTTTCCAAATCCTCTTAGATATAGCTATGTCTCTTGTCTTCTGACGGAGAGGTCGATTTCTGTCATGTTATCAACTGAAACTGAAAAAAAAGTGGATTTTCTCTATTGTTATCAGCTAAGAAATTGATTTCCTGTGGTGTTATCTGCCAAAAATAGTTTTTCTGTAAATTTGTCGGCTGAAAAAAATTATGTGGTGTTTTCAGCTGAAAATATAATTTTGTGATTTTATCAGTTAAAAGATTAAATTTGTAATTTTTTCAGCATAAAAATAATTTTCTGTGACGTTTTCAGCTAAAAAATTAATTTTCTGTGATGTTGTCAGCTAGAAAAAATTTATTTTCTGTAATATCCGCTAAAAGAAAAAAGTTACCAGTTCCAGACTTCGGTACTCAGTGGCTTTCTCTGCGTTTCCTCGGATCTGTAACCAGTTTCCCTTGTCGTACACATTGCTGTCGATGACCACTTTGTAACGTAAGTTTAGCCAATTTCACAAAAAAATTTCCCAGTTGTAAAGTTAAATGATAGGAGTATTTGCTTAAGTGGGATAGAAAAGAACCAGATGCCCAGGATGAGTTACTGGGGTATCAGAGGAACGGCAACTCAATTAGACACCTTGAAAAAGAAAATGGGTCAGGGTCATTTACCTATTTGGTTTTATTTTTTATATTTCCTTTTGTCTTTCTGAGCGCCTCAGTGGCGTGATCGGTATGGTCGTGGCCTGCCACCTCAGTGGCAGCGAGTTCGATTCTCGGGCATTCCACTGAGGGGTTAGAGATGTGTATTTATGGTGATAGAAGTTCACTCTCGACGTGGTTCGGAAGTCACGTCAAGCCGTTAGTCCCGTTGCTGAATAACCACTGGTTCCATGCAACGTAAAAGCACCATACAAACAAACAAACAAACTTACTTTCTTTGTTCTTTGCAGCTTGCTTGATGTCGATATCCAATAACGTTTAGGCGATAATGCGGTTGGGTATTTGGCGTCGATAATATTGATTACATATCGGAAATTTGTTAGCAATTTCGTATTGATGTTGCGAGAATGCTCTACTTGTTCGAAAAATTTTCTATTGTAAATTTCATTTTTTGTTTGTAGATAAAAAGCTTCAGGGTTTTGGGATTCTAAACTACTACTTGCTATTAAGTTCTGTTTGTTTTGTCTGTTATTTTATCGGTTGTTTTACCAGTTCTTGAAACGAAGTTTATCCTCCATGTAATACGTTGGATCATACTGGTTAGTCTCCGCTATATTTTTCCTACTTAATTTGCCTAAATTCTGTTTAGATTTTACTTATTAGTCACACTCTTGGCATGCCACCTCGGTGGTCGCGAGTTCGATTCTCGGGCATTCCACTGAGGGGTTAGATATGTGTATTTCTGGTGATAGAAGTTCAGTCTCGACGTGGTTGCTGAATAACCACTGGTTCCATGCAACGTAAAAACACCATACAAACAAACTTATTGGTCACTTTGTTGAACATTTTTTCCTCAGTTTAATTACTTAATATCTACATTAAGTCCTACATCCTGACATGGAGTTAAGCGTTTGGAAGGCAAGCCTCAGTTATATGCTCGATTATCATCGGTCGTTTGGCGAGTATAAATATATCCTGGACATTGATACTGTACTGATACTGTACCCAGTTGCGAATGATGAGTTAAAAGGGACAGAATGAGGTTACTTCGTATTGCAACATCATCCGGGTCACTCACCAGTAGGCAGGATGGACAACCTGGGAGTCTCTCATTCAAGAGAGGATTACAGATCTATACCTAGACTCTAGGTAGATCTGTAATCCTAGAGTCTAGGTAGTAGGTACAGTAGCTCCACTATTGTAGAAGTCATGAATTCTTTTGTTCCCGTGGTGGGGTAGTGCCGTCAGTGTACTTCATGCGGTGCACTGTAGGCATTACTTAAGGTTCTTTGCAGCTTCCCTTCGGCCCCCTGGCTGCAACCCTTTTCATTCCTTTTACTGTACCTCCGTTCGTATTCTCTTCATTTTCTAACCATTGATTAATAGCGCAACTGCTTTGAGGTTTTCCTCCTGTTAGACCTTTCAAACCTCTTGTCTGTCTATTTGAAATTCAGCTCTGAATGACCTCATAGGTCCCAGCGCTTGGCATTTGACCAAAATTCTTATATTCTATTCTAGTCTATTTTATTCAATGGATTTTCTCGTTGCTGAACGCGATTTTCCCAGGATAATATTCAGGGGAGCCAAAGGCTGTTGCGTGATAGGTTGTTAGCTTGGAAAGGGGGGAAAGAGCTATATATATATATATATATATATATATATATATATATATATATATATATATATATTATATATAATATATATATAATATATATATATATATAGATATATATAATATATATATATATATATATATATATATTATATATATATACGATATATATATATATATATATATATCCTATATTTATATATATTGTGTGCGCGCGTACGTATGAACTCCAGAGCAGTTTATATATACGATGCACACTTTATTCAGTAATTATCATTTTCATAATTTTGAATCAATTTATAGTTTCCAGTCTCTCTCTCTCTCTCTCTCTCTCTCTCTCTCTCTCTCTCTCTCTCTCTCTCTCTCTCTCTCTCCTATAAAGGTGGATGTCTTGGAAATCGTGCAATGCGTCTTCCGTTTTAGGATAAGTAGTGACCTGAAACAAAACTAGGTCAAGGGTTCAGTCTTGGTTACAATTAAATATTCATGTTCCTCCTCCTCCTCCTCCTCCTCCTCCTCCTCCTCCTCCTCCTCCTCCTCTTTGTTCTGAGCGCCTTCTCCTCTTTCAGTTTCCTGACCTCTCTCTCTCTCTCTCTCTCTCTCTCTCTCTCTCTCTCTCTCTCTCTCTCTCAAACACAGCGCATGCGCATGGTTTTCCTCAAAAACATTTACCGGTCCTCATATTTCATAAGAATTCGGGACAGTGGCCTCCGCTGATGTTGGTTGTAGGCTCATGACTTTTAAAATTGTATTTGCAAAGTTCATGTCCCAATCGACGTCTTTTGTTTGTTAGTTTAAACTTTGTTTGTTTACCTAGATAATTTAGTTTTGTTAGTTTCTGTTTGTGAATTTGTCGTAAAATCTTTTCAACTCTTGAATACCATTGGAGGTGACTCCATACCTTGTCTAAATATTTAATGCCTGTATGTTTTTCGAATGAATAAATTAGACTCACAGTCCATTTTTCAGTTTACATCCTCAATTATAAACAAAAGGACATGCCCTCGACGTTGGCTACTTGTAAACAGGTATGTAAACAAGCTGTTTCACTAAACTGTAAACTGGAAAACATGTCTTTTACACCAACTTGTAAACAGGAAACCCTTTCTCTGGTTATCTTTGTGCGTATTTGCGCACGAGTGTGTGTTTGTCGCCTGTCTAAATAAATCTCCCAAGTTTTGCGATATCTTCGTTAGTTGGACGAAAGGACAAGATCCGTTTCAGTTGCTAGAACACTAAATGCAGGTCTCTCTCTCTCTCTCTCTCTCTCTCTCTCTCTCTCTCTCTCTCTCTCTCTCTCTCTCTTGTTTGATACATACTTGCTTGATTTTACTTTCTGTGGAAGCTTATAGTTTATGATGGTTTGTTCCAGGGGAATGTTGACGCAATATGATGGTTGTTAGTCATGAAAATAGTACTGAAGCGTTCATTCTTCTGGAGTATGAACGTAGATCTTGTAAAAACGTTTTTTTTTTTTTTTTTTACTAAAGACCAAGCTTTTAAATTTTATTTATCTAACCAGAAAAACCAAACTTTTTTTTTTTTTTTTTTTATTATTTAACCAGAACAGACCAAGCTTTGATTTTTATTTATATATTCAGTTAATCGTGGTCTGGTTAAATTAAGATATACTGAACTTTTGACAATAGCTACGTTCAATGATTTTTTTTTTCAAAAACTTCCTAGATATAGATAGAAATTCACGTAAATACTTTTATTATTCGTCGAATCTTAAAAGAAATGATAGAGATATAGTTTAAGAAGCTGTCCTTTGAATTCCTCTTTTTAACTTCCAGACAAAGAACATTCCCCAAACTTGATAGGGTGTTTCCGAGTAAAGATATAGAACTTTTACCTCGAGTTACGATTCACAATACCCAGTACTTTCTTGTTCTGAGGGTTTTTCCTCGTAATTCCGGGTCAGAAATAACTCAGGTACGGCACTTTTGAATCCTCTCACCATTATTTCTTTTTTATATATATTTTTTTTAAAGTTGTCGAGGAGAGAGAGAGATGCCGTCCCTCCTTCGCCACTCCTGTTCTTAAGAACACCGGAAGAAGTACTATTATTCTTATTTTTTTCTTGGCGGTCTTGTACCCTGATTCTTGGGTTCCGAGAATTCCTTTTGATGTTTTTTCGAGTGCTTAAGAGGCTGGTTGGGTGGCCTCTCTCTCTCTCTCTCTCTCTCTCTCTCTCTCTCTCTCTTCTCTCTCTCTCTCTCTCTCCTTTTTATCCCTCTCTCTCATTCTACCGTTTTTCTCTCTATTTATCCCTCTCTCATTCAAACGTGTACCCCCCCCCTCTCTCTCTCTCTCTCTCTCTCTCTATTCTACGTTTTTCTCTATTTTTATCCCTCTCCCATTCAAACGTGTATTCTCTCTCTCTCTCTCTCTCTCTCTCTCTCTCTCTCTCTCTCTCAAATTCTAACGTTTTTCCTATCCCTCTCCCTTCAAACGTATTCCTCTCTCTCTCTCTCTCTCTCTCTCTCTCTCTCTCTCTCTCTCTCTCTCTCTCTCTCTCTCTCTCTCTCATTTTTCACCTCTGGGCAAGGAGGTTATTGATGATTTCTTGCCACACGAGGACCATTCCATTTCCTTCTTTCTGCGTCTCATGGTCCAAGAGAGAGAGAGGTGAGTTTGGACAGCGTAGAGGTCGTAGTCTGTCAGTCAGTGAAGTCTTGAGGACAGATGGACTGAGAAAAAATTTGTTTTTATCTTGACCATTTTGCTGTGATCTGAGGCATTGAAATAACATCACATTCTATGCAAATATCTTTGAGAATAAGTAACGTCGACTTTGGCCAGTACGTAGATGGGTGGCCCAGTTCTCTTAATAGAAAGTGTACACCAGTGGTCTTCCTACGGAGATTGGTGTCCAGTCCTCTTAAGTGTACACTAATGGTCATCCTATCTATGAGAATTAACATCGGCTTTGACCATTACGTAGATGGGTGACCAGTTCTCTCTTAAGTGTACGCTAATGGTCATCCTATCTATGAGACAACATCTGCTTTGGTCAGTACGTAGATGGATGACCGTTAGCTCTTATAGAAAGTGTACTTCAAAGGTCTTTCTATCTATGAGAATTAACATTGGCTTTGGCCAGTACGTAGATGGGTGACCGGTTCTCTTATGGAAAGTGTACACCAAAGATCTTCCTATCTATGAGAATTAACATCGGCTTTGGCCAGTACATAGATGGGTGACCGGTTTTATTATAGAAAGTGTACACCAAAGGTCTTTCTATCTATGAGAATTAACATTGGCTTTGGCCAGTACGTAGATGGGTGACTGGTTTTCTTTGTAAGTGTACACCAATGGTCATCCTGTATATCAGAATTAACATCGATTCTGGCCAGTACGTAGATGGGTGACCGGTTCTCTCTATGGAAAGTGTACACCAAAGATCTTCCTATCTATGAGAATTAACATCGGCTTTGACCAGTACGTAGATAGGTGACTGGTTCTCTATAAAGTGTACACCAATGGTCATCCCACCTATGAGAATTAATATCGGCTTTGGCTAGTACGTAGATGGGTGACCGGTTCTCTCTTATGGAAAGTGCACACCAGTGGTCTTCCTATCTCTGAGAATGAACAACTTCGACTTTGGTGAAAACGTAGATGGGTGACCATTTCTTTGGAGTAGAGGAATCGAGCATATTTAGCGTGGCAGATAATTGGAGAGGTGTTTTTCAGTAGTACATCCCAAACGTCGTGAGCACGCTAGCAATCTCTTACAATCAGTTTGGAGGACGGCCGTGAGGCTTGCAACCACATCCCGTAAATCAGTGGGTAGGAGGAGGTTTTTCTTCCAAGAGATCTTGGGAGTCTGATTTGACCTATATTGAGTGACAACGATGTCGGGAAAGCCAACAGCCCTTCAGATAATGAGGTCGGTTTTATGGTAATTTGTCATTCTTGAATGTTAGATTTCGAAGGGAGAGAGAGAGAGAGATAAGGAAGGAAGGAAGGTAAGGAAACTAGTAGGAACATGAGAGAGAGAGAGAGATAATACGAAAAGCAGCTTTGGCCAGGACGTGGGAAGAAGTGCATAGCCTGAATTCGAAGTTTTGTTAGGTTTGGAGGATCATCTGCAGAGAGAGAAGAAAATCCTTCCATTGTATCTCTCTCTCTCTCTCTCTCTCTCTCTCTCTCTCTCTCTCTCTCTCTCTCTCTCTCTCTCGCTGAGCTTTAGCAGATCTTTGAATGTGACTGATTAACGTGGCACTGCGTCTGTCAGTATTTTCTTATCTTTTTATTTACTAAGTCTCTCTCTCTCTCTCTCTCTCTCTCTCTCTCTCTCTCTCTCTCTCTCTCTCTCTCTCTCTCTCTCCCCTTTAGATAATTGTCATTTACAACATATAAACATTGTAATGGAAGTTGACATATTCTCCGCCTATGAAATACATAAACTAGGAAAAAAATGCAAATGGAGTTTTCTGTATAGCGTATAGTCAAGGCCACCGAAAATAGATCTATCTTTCGGTGGTCTCTGTATAATGCAATGAGCCGAGGGCCATTAGACTTGAACCACGGCCCGGTGGTGGCCTGGCCTATATCGTTGCCAGATGCACGATTATGGCTGACTTGAACTTTGAATAAAATATAAACTACCGAGGCTAGAGGGTTGCAATTTGGTGTGTTTGATGATTGGGGAGTGGATGATGAACATGCCAATCTGCAGCCCTCTAGCCTCAGTAGTTTTTAAGATCTGAGGTGGACAGAAGAAAAGTGCGGACGAGCAGACAGCCGGCACAATAGTTTTACAAAAAAACTAAAATGAGGGAAAATGCTAGAGTTTTAAGTGTAGTTTTTTTTTACCAGTCTGAAGTAACCATTGAAAAGCAAATCACAATTTTTATTAATGATGTTGAGCAATCTTCAGTGGTACGTTATGGACGATAATTTTTATTTTTTTTACGTTGAATGGAAATTTTCTCATGTTTATAAATCAAAGCGCTGTTGAGTGTATGTTACCGAAAAATATTATTTTTTGGAGAGGGGTGTTTTTATTTTTTCGTTAGTTTTTATATATTTATTTATTTTTTAAGTTTGCATCTAGTATTTGTTTGGTTTCTGAAAAAAAATCCGTCTATTTCCGTTTCAGTTTAGGCTGTAGTTACTGCATCTTAATCGCGTTCTGTTATTTGGAATAATAATAATAATAATAATAATAATAATAATAATAATAATAATATTATGTAGTTAGAAAATAGTATATAATAAGGGTCGTAATTTACATTAGGACTGAAGCCTTGAGTATTCAAAGCCAGTTGCTATAAACTACAGTTAAGACGAAGTCTTGGAAACTTGACTATTTCAGAATGACAGCTCCCTGACTCGAGCGAAAAGGCGAATGACGGTTATGCATAACGGTACGACCTAAAAACCAGCAGCGAACTCACTTTGTACCTTTTCTCCCCAAAACGTAGCGTACGATAATTCAATGACCACTTACGTGCGGAGTGACAGGTTATGAAGTTTTTTTTTTTTAGACGTCCTCCGTGGCCTGGTTTAGGCCACAAAGGGGTTTTAAGTTTTAGCTGGTGGCCGGGGAATGCGTTGTTCTGGTTTAACACGACGTATTTTTTTTTTTAAGAAACTCAGAGGCGGTGGGTTGGACAGGTTTTGAGAGAGAGAGAGGGTGTTATGTAATTTGCTTGTCTGAACTAATGTAACACCGCTGGTTTGTTTTGATTTTAGGTGTGTGGGAGCGTTCAGTAGATTGAACAAAGTAACGAAGGAGCGTTCAATAGATTGTCAAAAAACGAGGGGGCGTTCAATATGCTTTGCAGAATAACAAAGGAAAACCGTTGCACTGAATTTTTTTATGCGGACTTTAATATTTTTGACAAATTGAATCATTAATATTTTGGACAAATTGAACCATTAATATTTTGGACAAATTAACCTTTAATATTTTGGACAAATTAACCTTTAATATTTTGGACAAATTAACTTTTTAATATTTTGGACAAGTTGAACCCTTAATATTTTGGACAAATTAACCTTCAATATTTTGGACAAATTAACTTTAATATTTTGGACAAATTGAACCTTTAATATTTTGGACAAATTGAACCTTTAATATTTTGGACAAATTGAACCTTTAATATTTTGCATAAATTGAACCCCAAAGAAAGCTTTTATTCGTAGATTTGCTTTGCGTTTCCCAAATGAACGATATAATGCAGACTTATTTCAAGTCGTAGTTTTGAAATTGTATTAAACAGGTTAAACAGTTTTGAAATTGTATTAAACAGGTTAAACAGATTAAGAAGGTAATGCATACGAAGTTGTCGAGTGAGTTTCAACAGGTTGATCAAAATTACGCAGTAAATGTAAACGGGAAAGAAAGACATTTGAGGTCAGAGTTCTTGTGGATGTAGTCAGTAGTGCAGATAACGATTACACAATTTTAAAAGTTGTGTATTATGAACGGAAAGGAGTTCATTGTTTTGTGGGCGTTTGGTAGTTGCAAAAAGTGTTATATAATTTTATATATGAAGCTGCATATGATGGATGGTATGTGCAATGGTTTAAACAAAAAAATATTGTACAGCATTAAATAGGAAAAGTAAAAGCTTTCTGGATATGAATTTTAAAAACATCTTAAACGAGTAGTACATATTTTTCAAGATAAAACCTTTGTCTTAAATATGTCCTTTTGTGTATTTCCAACCGGCAGAACTAAATATGTGAATTTGACGAAGGAAAAATGACTGACAATGAATTATTCGGTGCAGAGAAAAAAAATAAACAAGAAAACCCTTGTCTCAAATACGTAAGAGTAGGTTCAACAACCAGCTAGATAAATACCTGGATGTAACAAAGGAAAAATAACTGACAATGAAATATTCGGTGCAGGCGACCTTGTAAGGAATTTAAAAGTCGAGTAGGCCGTTATATCCTTTTGAAGTGACCTTTGCCCCACGGCGACCTATTATTTCACGTGCATCTTCCATCGCGCCTGAAAGAAAGAGGACCTCTCTCTCTCTCTCTCTCTCTTCCTTATCTTTTCCTCCTCTCAATGGATTGTGTCTAATTCATGTAATTCTCGCTTTCGTTTTCTTCCTCCACAAAGGATTATGTAATTCATGTAATTTCTCTCTCTCTCTCTCTCTCTCTCTCTCTCTCTCTCTCTCTCTCTCTCTCTCTCTCCAGGGAAGGAAGGCACTGGTTGAAGGTCAAGAGGCCGTGGCTGTCGCTCCTCTGCCGCAGGATTCTGGTGTTCGAAGGTGAACTACTCACCCGAGTCCCGTTTCTCGTGGGAAGGAAGTAGCTTTATTATTATTATTATTATTATTATTATTATTTTGCTTGTTGTTTTAGCCTATCTTGCCATGAAGTTTTATTTAACTTCGACTGGCTGGTACGTCATTGGGTGTGAAGGGGATCGAAGATGGTGTAAACCTCCTCCTCCTCCTCCTCCCCCCCTCCACAAGGGAGTTACTGTAGTGACTCTCTCTCTCTCTCTCTCTCTACATATTTGATAGTTCTGAAGTTTATACGATAAGTCGATCACAATTTTTTTTTGTGCGCGTGTTCAAGTCAAATTATTATTTTGTTCGTCTTGTCTTAAGCTTCACTGATCATGTATTGATCTGTCAAGAATCAAATAGGGAAATGTTAATTAATTTTTTTTTAGATAAATTTATTTGTTTACAACGTCAGTCTCTTTCTCCTCATTAACTTACTTTACTTTTACTTACTTTATCTTCCAGCCAGTGGCGTAAGGCTGATACAGTTCCTCTCCATCTGTCTCTATCCCGAGCCATTTCCTTCGCTTCCTCTACGTAGGTTCTGGATTTCATCTTCAAGATCTCTTGACAATTAGTATGTCTATCCACCTCGTTCTTGGCCTTCCCAGCGGTCGTCTTCCTATTTGTACTGCTCTCAGTGCTCTCCTGGGGTCTCTATTCCCATCCATCCTCTCGTACAAGTTTTTGTTTGGTTCAATATGTAATTTTATGTTTATTCAGCATTCACTTACTTAGCATTTGATGCGGCATATTTCCACACACGGACTTAATCTCCTACGCAGTGTCCTTGTATAGCCCAAGTTTGATTAGGGGAAAGGTTGGTTTGGAAGCACTTTAGCCTTATCGCTGACGAAGTTAGAGACATCCCTCTTAAAGGGAAGGCTGTAGGCTCCCTGGAACAATAGAGCGGAGAGAAGGCAGGAGATGAGAGAAGAGAGGAGAGAAGGAAGAAGAAGAGAGTGGTGAAGGAGAGTAGCAAGAGAAGACTTAGAGAGAGAGGCCAGAAGAGGAGGAGTGGAGAGAAAGGAGAAAGAACAGAGGAGAGGCAATTCCATAGTTTATAGTTTCGCGAATTTTAGTTATATTCTATTCCTCCTCCTCTTGTGTGCATTCTCTCTCTCTCTCTCTCTCTCTCTCTCTCTCTCTCTCTCTCTCTCTGGGTTAGCCGGAATGCAGTCTTTATTTTGTCAGTTTTTTACTTTCTCCGCTTGTCTTGTGCATTCTCTCTCTCTCTCTCTCTCTCTCTCTCTCTCTCTCTCTCTCTCTCTCTCTCTCTCTCTTTGGGACAGCCGGAATAACGTCTTCATTTTGTCAGTTCTTTATCGGGAGTACTTTTGTTTTCTAGTTTTTCCGGCGTCCTGCTGTCTTTTGATTTCGTCACTGGAGCCCTAGAAAAGTCATTTGTGTATCGTAATCTATTACGTTCTCCTTCGGTTGTATTCTGTCAAGTAAGTTTATAGTTATCAGTTTATGATCATTCTGGTTGTATTTATTTCCTTTATTAGATATATGACCATTCATTTCAATGTTCTATAAATGTCAGTTTTGTAAATCGGTCTCTGTTAACAGAGCTGCGTCATATCGGGTAATTTTGTACATCTGCTTCTTTTGTCAGAGTTGCGTCATATCTGATCGAATATCGCGTAACCTACATCCGTTCTATATCCTGCCTGAGAAGTGCTTGTGTCAGTACGATTTTTTCATGTTCGTCAGCCAATATGAATATTTTGATGTTCAACAAACAACAACACCACCACACACACTCACACACACTGACTGGCATAGTATCACGTTTGAAAGGTGAATATTTTGCTGTCGACTTGGAAGCTGAGAGAGAGAGAGAGAGAGAGAGAGAGAGAGAGAGAGAGAGAGAGAGAGAGAGAGAGAGAGAGAGAGAGAGAGAGAGATCTTTGTTCTGTTGGAAACAATGTCTTTGTTATTAGACGACGGCATTCTTTGTACAGTGTTAATTTAATTCTAGAGGGCTTTAGCATGGTTCCATTAGAGCTGCTTAATATATATATATTAATTATATATAGTTGTTTTTTTTTTTGCCCCGACAACGCGTGAATAATCAAGTGAACAATAAAGATAAAGCGCTTGGTACTGACCACCTGCCTGTCATTTTCCTGTGGTATTCGCTTATATACTGAAGTCATGTGCATCTACTGTGAATTTTTAAGCATATATATATATATATATATATATATATATATATATATATATATATATATCATATATAATATTACATTAACTGCCGTTCACTCGCATTTTGAAATCAGAAATCACTCCTCTCCTCAGCGTTCCCAAAATCACCCGGCTTGCCTCACTTAAGGCACAGTTTGCATAGGTAGGTAGCTATAGTAGATTCACATCAAACGTGCATTTGATGTCTAGGCCAGTCCCTTACGACGCTCCTGATTGGCTGTTGATAAGCCAATCACAGGGCTGGAAACACACTCTCTCTCTCTTCTCTCTCTCGAGAGAGAGAGAGAAGAGAGTGTGTTCATACGGGCAGGATGTATGTTCCACCACTCCCGAGGGATACTTTTGAAAGACGTATTCCTCAGGAGAGGTGGAACATACATCCTGCCCGTGTGAACTCCCGAGAGAGACTGAGTTTCCAGCCCCGCGATTGGCTATTCAACAGCCAATCAGGAGCGTCGTAAGGGCCTGGCCTAAACATCAAATGCACGGTTGATGTGAATCTACTATAGCTCTATTCAGGCCAATCCGCCGTCAGCATGACAGCTGTCTTGTGTAACTGTAATACACAGAATATATTATTACTTCCTTTCTTATGTAATATAGAATTTACGTCATATAACCCGTGCGTCGAGTGGGAATAAGGGTGCATGATTTCTCAATTTGGGCAGTGGTGGGTAGAACGCGTGCCTTCCTCGTTCATCTTCCCCGCGAAGGGCCAGTCACGATCTGGAAGCCCCCTGCTAGGGTAGGGGTGGGATGGGGTTCGGTGGGGGGAAGGGTGTTGTAGGTGCATCTGCCTGTCGTAGGCACCGTTGTGTGTTTGGAGGTTTATAGCACTACTTTGTTATTTCTCTCTCTCTCTCTCTCTCTCTCTCTCTCTCTCTCTCTCTCTCTCTCTCTCTTGGTAACTAAGTGGAATAATAGCTTAGACATGTAGTGATAATTCTCTCTCTCTCTCTCTCTCTCTCTCTCTCTCTCTCTCTCTCTCTCTCACAGGCGCATGAAAAGTCTCCCAAGAAGGAAAGGTTGATTGGGTATAATCGTCATCGCCTGCAGTCTATGAAATGCCATAATACTGCATTGTTTGTAAATGTTCAAATTCCTGAGCCTGCCTGTGCTATTGGGCTTTCTTCTGCTGTACTACATCGTTACTGTTGAATTGAAGAACTGTAGAGTAACTCTGGGAAAACAATAGGTTATGACTTGCGTCATTCATCTTTTCAGTAGTACCGCCTGATGCTTATTTTTTATTTCATTGGAATGTTGTGTTACTTTTATTTTATTTTGAGTTATGATAGAAATTCTTACCACGGAAGTAGGTAAGACGGCAGTAAGTCGAGACTTTGTGGGACCTTGGTGTTTTTTTTTATATATATAGCTGGGTTTACTCGATCACGTTTTGTCATAATAGCCATAATTTTACCGACAAACCGTTAACAGGTAGACAGTATCGTACGTGCGAATCCAGTTTTGCTATCCGTATTTGATCCATTGGGGCAGCTATTTGGAGAAAGGTTCTCAAAGATGCTGGAGATTATGCTTGCAGGGAAGACTACTTCAGTATGCTTGGTGTTATTCAGATAAAATCCTGAATGATGAACTTGAAATTATGTATTGTTGGAAGTTCATACATTATTCATAGTTTGATCCGCTATGCATGCTGTCCTGTAAGGTTATGCATTGGGTATGTAAATTACGTCCGAAGATGGGTGTCATTGTACTTACTTATTCTCTCTCTCTCTCTCTCTCTCTCTCTCTCTCTCTCTCTCTCTCTCTCTCTCTGTTCGAGACAGTCTAAACGAGATTCATTTAACCTAGTTTGTTGCTCGTGATCTAAGCAGTGCTCTCTCTCTCTCTCTCTCTCTCTCTCTCTCTCTCTCTCTCTCTCTCTCTCTCTCTCTCTCTCTTTCAGTACGAGACAGTCTAAACGAGATTAAATTCACCCAGTTTGTTCCTTGTGATCTCAATAGTGAGACCTTACAGACCTTACAGACCTTACAGTTCGTTGCGGGTTGCCCCAGGTCCCTCAGTGTGAGGCGCCTCTAATGTCTACCAGAGAGTTGCTAGTACATCTTCCGGTATATTTTGCATCTTCCAATCTTGGATGGTCTGGGATGCAGTTTAGATATTTGTCGAGCTTATTTTAAACACATCTACGCTCACTCCTGATATATTCCTCAGATGAGCTGGCAACGCATTGAAATAGACGCTGCATTATCGATGCTGGTGCGTAGTGGATTAATGTCCTGTGTGCTTTCCTTATTTTTCCTGGTATAGTTTTGGGCACTATTAATCTACCTCTGCTTGCTCTTTCTGATATTTTTAGTTCCATGATATTTTCTGTTATTCCTTCTATCTGTTTCCATGCCTGAATTATCATGTAGCGTTCTCTTCTCCTTTCTAGACTATATAATTTTAAGGATTGTAGTCTTTCCCAGTAGTCTAGGTCCTTAACTTCTTCTATTCTAGCTGTAAAGGACCTTTGTACACTCTCTATTTGTGCAATATCCTTTTGATAGTGTGGGTACCATATCATATTGCAATATCAAGTGGACTACGAACATATGTTTTATAAAGCATAATCATGTGTTCAGCTTTTCGGTTGAAGAAGTGCCGTAACAACATTCCCATTTTTGCTTTACATTTTGCCAACAGAATTGCTATTTGATCATTGCATAACATGTTCCTATTCATCATCACACCAAGGTCTTTAACTGCTTCCTTATTTGTGATTGTTCTCTTATTTAGGTCCCCTATATGCATATAGCTTTCCTTCTCTGTCTCCATAATTTATTGATTCAAATTTATCAGAGTTAAATACCATCCTATTTACCTCTGCCCAATCATATACTTTGTTAAGGTCTCTTTGTAGAGCGTTCCTATCTTCATCACAAGTAATTTCTCTACTTATTCTTGTGTCATCAGCGAAACTACTCACTACCGAATCCTTAACATTACTGTCTATGTCTTCAATCATAATAACAAACAATATTGCAGCTAGCACCGTACCTTGTGGCACACCGGATATTACCTTGGTTTCATCCGATTTCTCATCGTTTGCAATAACTATCTGTTTTCTGTTGTGTAAAATTCTTTTAACCATCTTCCTACTTTATCTACGATATTGTGTTTTCTAATTTTCTTTGCTAATATATTATGGTCTACTTTGTCAAAAGCTTTTGCAAAGTCTAAATAAACCACATCTGTTTCATTTCCGCTTTTCATATTTTGAATATGTTCTCACGGTGGACTAACAGTTGGGTTTGTGTACTTTTTCCGGGTACGAAACCGTGTTGTCCTATATTAAACAAATTATTTTTTATTAAATGTTTCATAATATTTTTCTTCATTACCCTTTCATACACTTTCATAATATGTGATGTTAGACTCACAGGCCTATAATTACTTGCCTCTAGTCTTGATCCACTTTTGAAAGTAGGGGTGATATATGCTAATTTGTGCTCATCATAAATCTTGCCTGTATCTACACTTTGTCTTAATAATATTGCAAGTGGCTTTGCGATAGAATGAACTACTTTCTTTAACAAAATAGCAGGGACTCCATCCGGCCCTGCAGCAGCTCCATTTTTAATTTCATTAATTGCCTGCACAATATCAGCTTCATTAATTTCTATGTCAGCTAAATATTCACTATTTTCTTCCCTTACTTCTATATCATTATCTTCATTATCTATTCTAGGGGTGAATTCTCTCTTATATCGTTCTGCCAGTATGTTGCAAATTTCCTTTTTTTT
This sequence comes from Macrobrachium nipponense, assembly GCF_015104395.2. Lineage (NCBI taxonomy): Eukaryota > Metazoa > Arthropoda > Malacostraca > Decapoda > Palaemonidae > Macrobrachium > Macrobrachium nipponense. The sequence goes on along the minus strand of NC_087209.1, from coordinate 483,150 downwards.
GCATTCGTTAATCTCCCTCTTCAATTCTCAGAGGGCCTATTTCTATTCTTCTTTTATTCATCTTCTTCGCATATGAGTATAATAGTTTGGGGTTTGCTTGATATTTAATAGGGTTTTTTCTTCCAAGTCCCGTTTTTCATTTTCTTTTGATTGTATAATCTTTTGTTCTGCATTTTTCTATCTTACTTTTTAGTTCTATAACTTTCCATGCATTTTTTTCTTTTGCAAGACCTTTTTTCCACTTTCTGATTTTCTGGAACAAGATCCTTCTGTCTCTTGGTATGCATGAATGATGTTTACTTTTTCTTCTTCGGTATATATTTTTTCCACTATTTTCTCCAATATTTTATAATATCTCCGTATTTACCCTTATGTCATCACTTACGAAAATGTTATCCCAATCCTTGTTTAATTCTTCATTAATTTCTGACCATTTTATATTTTTACTGTAGAAGTTGTATTTTCCATATCCTTGCCCGACTTTTTCATTTCTTGCTTATCTCTATTTTCACTTGCTTTGGAATGAACTGTTAATTCTATGACATTATGGTCTGAAATACTCGCATTATAAACTATTATTTCTTTAACATAATTCATCTCGTTCACAAATACTAGGTCTAAAGTATTTTCCTTTCTTGTTGGCAGGTGATTTATTTGTTGAATGTTGTATTCTAGTAGCATATCTAATAGCTTTTCAAATTGCCTCTTATCTTCTGCACTACTATTACTCTCTTTTTTATATGTATAAGTACAACCACAATCTCCTATTCGTTCTTTCCATTCATCGAAGGAAAGTTGAAGTCACCAGATAGGAGAATAGTCCAGTCCTTGTGATTTCTACATATATCATCCAATTTTTCAATTATTAAGTCAAACTCTTTAGTATAGGAGGCGGCTATATATTACTATGTTCATCAATTTTTCAGATTCAAATTCTACCGCTATTAGTTCACATTCTGAGTTACTATATTTCTCATATATTTTTATTTTCCTTGTTTTTTGTCTTTCGCATATATTGCGGTTCCCCCTTGATTCCTATTTTTTCTATCTGATCTATAAGTTTGGAACCCTTTTATTTGATCATCATTCCCAGTCTCTTGGGAATACCAGGTTTCACTTATATTCATTATATCTATTTTATTTTCATTTTGGGTTAGTTCTTCTAAGTACTCTATTTTTCTTTTTGAGTTACTCGTAACTAAACCCTGCGCATTCATCACTATGATGGTTTGCGTGTTTTCTCCTTCATTTAATACTGGTAGTAATAAGGATTTTCCCATGGTCTCTTTCCTGTTCTGGTATGTTGTTCTTTTTTCATTTCCAGAAATTCTGACATTAAAAAATCCAACTTTTCCATAATATTTGATCTTCCTTCATCATAATTATTCATTTTGTGTCTGAGAGAGAGAGAGATAATTTTCCTTATAGACTGGTAGAAGAAGGTCTCATAGAACTTCGGCACCTTATCAAACACGTACACTTGTTCATATATAGTGCTGGTCGCAGTTCCTCGTTGGACGCGTACGTTACGCGCTCGCCTACCGATTCGGTAGCCACGAGTTAGATTCCCCGCGCTGCCAACGTGGAATCGGAAGGATTTATTTCTGGCGATTTGAAATTCATTTCTCGATATAATGTGGTTCGGATCCCACAATAAACTGTAGGCCACGTTGCTAGGTAACCAATTTAGGTAACCAATTGGTTCTTAGCCAGGTAAAAAGATATCTAATCCATCGCGCCAGCCTTAGGAGAGCTGTTAATAAGCTCAGTGGTCTGGTTACACTAAGATATACTTAACTAGGAGAGCTGTTCATCAGCTCAATGGTCTGGTTAAACTAAGATATACTTTAATTTTAGTACTGGTTGCAATGCAGTGAGAGTCCTTTGCAGTATCGATACCAAAGAGTTACGGAGGACGAGAAACGAGTAACCCTCTGCTGGATCTTGTTTGAGTTCAGGTTGGGAGAGAGTAGTACTTTGAAAAACGAGTTACGTGGGATTATGGTCGAGGAACTGAACGCGGTTCAAGAAAGGCTTTTCGTCCGTAATGGATGTGATGGTCAGTTGGAAAATTCGTGCCTCTTGATTTATGTGTATGCACATTGTTTTTATACATGCCGTTCGTGCATGTGCTGAGATATGAAAGGTGTTGCATATACAAGTCATTTTTTCCTTCTTAATTATGACACCAAGTCAGGTTGTTCTGTCTGTAGTGAACAGTAGTTTGAGAGAGAGAGAGAGAGAGAGAGAGAGAGAGAGAGAGAGAGAGAGAGAGAGAGAGAGATGGAAATAACCGATGTTGCTGATCAATGCTCCGTCGTAATGTAGACAGTACTGCCATATATAATTAAAAGCGGCAGG
>NC_087209.1:465789-478289 GCF_015104395.2 Macrobrachium nipponense | reverse complement strand
GAGAACGTTTTATCTTTTGGCTTTCTCAAGCCTGGTTACGTCTCAATTTATCAACTCTGACATTGTTTTTTTCCGTAGTGTACGGGCATTCTTTTCTTGTCAATTTATTATTATTATTATTTTTTTCTTTTTTTTTTTCCTCTTATCACAGTCCTCCAATTCGACTGGGTGGTATTTATAGTGTGGGGTTCCGGGAGGTTGCATCCTGCCTCCTTAGGAGTCCATCACTCTTCTTACTATGTAAGCCGTTTCTAGGATCACACTCTTCTGCATGAGGCCCGGAGCTACTTCAGCCTCTAGTTTTTCTAGATTCCTTTTCAGGGTTATCTTGGGATCGTGCCTAGTGCTCCTATGATTATGGGTACGATTTCCACTGGCATATCCCATATCCTTCTTATTTCTATTTTCAGATCTTGATACTTATCCAATTTTTCCCTCTCTTTCTCTTCAACTCTGGTGTCCCATGGTATTGCGACATCAATGAGTGATACTTTCTTCTTGACCTTGTCAATCAAGCGTCACGGTCTGGTCTGTTTGCACGTATCACCCTATCCGTTCTGATACCATAGTCCCCCCCCAGAGGATCTTTGCGTGATCGTTTTCTATCACTCCTTCAGGTTGGTGCTCGTACCACTTATTACTGCAAGGTAGCTGATGTTTCTTGCACAGGCTCCAGTGGAGGGCTTTTGCTACTGAATCATGCCTCTTTTTGTACTGGTCTGTGCAAGTGCCGGGCATTCACTTGCTATGTGGTTTTTATGGTTTCACTTTTCGTATTGCACTTCCTACATATGGGAGAGATGTTGATTTCCGTCTATCGTACTTTGAACATATCTGGTTCTTAGGGCCTGATCTTGTGCCGCTGTTATCATTCCTTCAGTTTCCTTCTTTAGCTCTCCCTCTGTAGCCATTGCCAATTGTCATCGCTGGCTAGTTCTTTAGTCTGTCTCATGTATTGTCCGTGCATTGGTTTGTTGTGCCAGTCTTCTGTTCTTTCTGTCTTTCTTTCCTGTCTCTGTATATTTCTGGGTCTTCGTCTGCTTTTATTAGTCCTTCTTCCCATGCACTCTTTAGCCACTCGTCTTCACTGGTTTTCAGATATTGCCCCAGTGCTCTGTTTTCGATGTTTGACGCAGTCCTCTATACTGAGTAGTCTCTCCCTCCTTCCTTTCGTGTTATGTATAGTCTGTCCGTATTTGCTCTTGGGTGTAGTGCTTTGTGTATTGTCATATGTTTCCTGGTTTTCTGATCTATGCTGCGGAGTTCTGCCTTCGTCCATTCCACTATTCCTGCGCTGTATCTGATTACTGGCACTGCCCATGTGTTTATGGCTTTTATCATATTTCCGGCGTTGAGTTTTGACTTGAGTATCGCCTTGAGTCTCTGCATATATTCTTTTCCTGAATTCGTGTCCTTCATCTCTTGGTGTTTTATATACTCCTCCTTCCATTATTCCCAGGTATTTGTATCCTGTCTCATCTATGTGTTTGATGTTGCTCCCATCTGGTAGCTTTATCCCTTCAGTTCTCGTTACTTTGCCTTTTTGTATGTTGACTAAGGCGCATTTTTCTATTCCAAACTCCATCCTGATGTCCCCAGATACAATCCTTACAGTCTGGATTAGGGTATCTATTTCCTTGATGCTCTTACCATACAGCTTGATGTCGTCCATGAACATCAGATGGTTGATTCTGTTGCCTCTTTTCTTGAGTTGGTACCGGCATCCATCTCTGTAGTACTTTTGTCATGGGAATCATGGCTACTACGAAGAGTAGTGGGGACAGTGAGTCGCCCTGGAAGATCCCTCTCCTGATATTAACCTCTGCTAGTCTTATTCCAGAGCTGGTAAGTATTGTATTCCAGTTGCCGTTGTTGTATTTTTGAGGAAGCTGATGGTATTTTCCTCTGCCCCATATATTTTCAGGCATTCTATTAGCCATGTGTGTGGTATCATGTCGAAGGCTTTCTTATAGTCTATCCATGCCATGCTTAGGTTGGTTTTTTCCTTCTCCTACTGTTCTTCATTACCATTTTGTCTATGAGGAGCTGGTCTTTTGTGCCCTGCACTTCCTTCTGCAGCCTTTCTGTTGGTGGGGGATGGTGTTTGTCTCCTCTAGGTAGTTGTATAGCCTTTCACTGATGATACCTGTTAGTAACTTCCACATTATTGGTAGGCAGGTGATAGGCCTGTAGTTACTGGCTATATTTCCCTTACTCTTGTCTTTTTGTACTAAGGATGTTCTTCCTGTGGTCATCCATTTGGGTGCTTGGTGATTTGAGATACAATGCTGGAGTTGTTCTGCTATTCGTGGGTGTAGGGCCTTGAAGTTTTGAGCCAGTATCCATGGACTTCATCGGGACCGGTGGGGCTTTCCAGTTTGGCATTTTCTTTAGTTGGTGTCTGACTGTGTCTGTCGTGATGTCTGTGAATCTTTGTTTTATTCTCCCTGTTTCTTCTTCCTTGACTTCCTGGAGCCATGTTGCATGTTTGTTGTGTGATACCGGATTGCTCCATATGTTTTCCCAGAGTCTCTTTACTTGGTTCGGCTTCAGGAATTTCTGGGTGGTTGTCTTCCCCTCTTAGTTGGCTGTATAGTCTTTTCTGGTTGGTTCCGAATAGTTTGTTCTGTTGGTATCCCTTATTCCTGTTCATGTACCGTTGGATCTTATGTGCTTTGGCCTTCCTTAAGCCTCTGTTTTACATCTTCTATTGTGTTGTTAGTCCCCTCTCTTGTACTTTGTATTTCTCGTTGAAATTATTATTATTATTATTATTATTATTATTATTATTATTATATTATTATTATTATTATTATTATTTATTATTATTCATTCATGGCTTTTATCACCTGGCTTTTATATATTTATATATATATATATATATATATATATATATATATATATATATATATATATATATATATATATGATATATATATATATATATATATTTTTTTTCTTTTCTGTTCTTTTCCAGTCGCAGTGATCTTAATCGACTTGGTGGTTTTTGTAATGTTGGGTTCCGGGCTGCATTCTACCTTAGGAGTCCATCACCTTCCTTGCTATGCCATCTGTTTCTAATAACACACACTTCTGCATGAGCCCTGAAGCTAATTCTGCACCTATAGTTTTTCCAGATTCCTTTTCAGGGATCTTGGGATCGTGCCTAGTGTTCCTATGATTATGGGTGCATTTTCCACTGGCATATCACATATCCTCCTTATTTCTATTTTCAGGGCTTGATACTCATCGATTTATCAAATTTTTCTGTCTTTATTCCTCATCAACTCCTCAGTCCCATGGTATTGCGACGTCAATGAATGATATTTTTCCCTTATTATTATTATTATTATTATTATTATTATTATTATTATTATTATTATTATTATTATTATTATTATTATTATTTTATGATAGATGACATGTCCATTCTTCAAATAGTTATAATTATGTATTGGTCATCTCCTCAGGGGACCATTACCGTCAGTGCACCTCATACGATGCACTGTAGGTATTACTTTAGGTTCCTTGCAGCATCCCTTCGGCCCTAAGATGCAACTCCTTTCATTCCTTTTACTGTCTTTCCTTTCACATTCTTTCTTCCATCGTTGTTTCCAACCTCTTTCTACTAGTTGATTCATAGTGCAACTGCTTTGAGGTTTTCCTCCTGTTACGCCTTCCAAATCTTTTTTTACTGTCAGTTTCCATTTCAGCTGGATGACCTCATAGGAATTATATGTTCTATTGAATCTATACTCTTGTTTTTTCCATCTGTCCATCCGCCTGTGGTGTTTGCGAATGGTAACACTGCGTCCTGGGCTTTAAATAATATCCTATTTCGTATATTAACGGTGTAATTCGCATACAGTACATTATTGAAACTCTTCAGTTGCAAATGTACACCCAGATATTCTTTTATTTACTTAAAACTTACACATAGCGTATCTATCTAAAGCCTGGGACGCAGTATTACTATGCGAAAACACCACAGGCGGATGGACAGATGGAAAAAAACAAGAGTATAGTCTATTCTATTCTGTATTGGTCACGTTAATAATAATGGTTAAAAACCCTCCCGTTATGACCTACAGCATCACGCGGTCAGCGGTTTCGTGTCGATGATAAAACTGATTTTTATGGTGTATTGACTACGGAGCCGCCCGTGTTTTGATCCTCGTCATGTTGACGACGTCAATAACGAAGACCTCTTTACCCGTTGCGTTTTTTATACTTAGTTTTTTTTATGTATATTTGAAGTATTCGTCAGCAGAAATTGCTCTCGGACGAGTGAAGGGAGAAATTTAAGATGGAAGAGAGGATTGGGAAGTGAGATGAAAAAAGAAGACGTAGGAGATAGAAGAGAGTGGTGAGAGGTAGGATTAGGAAGAAAAGATTGGGAGGGTGAGAAGAGAAGAAAGGCAACGTAGAAGGTAGAAGAGGTCTGAGAGGTATAGGAGGAAAAAATGGCTAAGGCGAGAATAGGAGACATAGGAGTTAGGAAAGTGGCGAGGATTAGGAGCAAAAGAGAGGATAAAAGTAGACGTAGGGGGTAGAAAGTAGAAGGGGGGAGTTGGAAGAAAAGATTGGAAAGGTGAGAAGAGAATAGGAGGAAAAACAAATAAGGTAGATGAGGAGTTAGAGGGCGGAGATGAAAAGATTGGGAAGGTGAGAGAGAGAAGACGACGTAGAAGGTAGAATAGTGGTGCTAAAGATAGGTAAGATGAGAAGAGACGATGAGGAAAAAGAGAAGGAAAGAGGGGTGACATGAGTTACAAGGATTAGGATGTCTCAAAGACTAATTAGGCCATCCAAAGAGGAGACATCAGTAGCAGAAGACTGTTAAGGTGAGGAGAAGCATAAGAAGAGGAGGTAGACGTTGACGGTAGAAGAGAGGGGTGAGGAAAGGGGGTGGGGGGGAGAGAAAAAGTAGAGAGACTTGAGAAGAGCGGGGGTAGGCCTGCGAGTGAGGTCACCTGGCCAGTGAACAAAAGAAAAGCCTATTAATCGATAGGGCTTTTGAAGCTTAAGGGTGGGTGATGGTGGACACCTTGTGTCGACGAACTGGTGTAGAAATTAGTCTCTCTGGAGTTTTGTCATTGCCAGTTTTTGACATTTGAGGGGGCGTCTCCTGACATTTTTTGCTGGCTCGAAGAGTTAGCCTACAATAAACTACTACTGTTGTTGTTGTTGGGGGATAGGAAAGGTTTATGGAAGAACCTGAAACGGTACGGGTTAAAGATACAGGAATTTTAGGATGGAATATTTATGATTTATTTATCGGAATGAAATGTAAAAAGTAATGCGCATGTTAAACAGTACGCAACAATTAATTCTGATAGTATATAGCGTATTTTAATGTTCGTTGGCGAAACAACGCTTCATTTGACTAGATTTTAGCACGCGCCCCCGAGTAAGCTGTAGGTCGGATCACGCCTTCTTTTTTTACTAACTATAGTTTTCATTTGGTGGGATGGGGGTTAAGTGATAATTGGATCTTAGTGGTATGTCATAAATCCAAGATTTAACCCCCAGAAGTAGGAGGGACTTTTATAGAAATTTTAGGGAAGACCCTACAGTATGGAATGGCTTACACAAGAATATACAAGAGATTAACATCAGGAATGAAAAAAACACAAATTTCAGAAAAGGACCGTGAAGCTTCCAAAAAAGGTATATGGAAATCATCAGTGATAAACTTCCTTTGCCTTTTGTGATTTCTAAAAAAAAAATATTTAAAAGTTTTCTGGGACAAATGTAATTGTAATTTTTTTGTATCCGTTCATATTCTCTGAACATTTCGTGGGGAGTATTTGGCTTTAAAATCTTTGAATTGATAACATCATTTGCTTAGTTAAACTATTATTTGCGTTGTTCGCTTTGTGATTGCGTTTGCACGTTCATTATCTATGCGAAACTAATATTGAATCGGGCTTTATCGTCTGTCTTTTGATGCGGTTTAATTTACTTTCTAAATGATTGCGCTTTTATTAATTTTATATAACATAGCTATTCAACTTTGAGAACTTGGTTTCAAACTCGTCTTTTCCATCTCAAACAAATGTCAACCCCTCTTGTTGAACCGTATATTTGACCCTGTAGCCCCAGGGGCGTCGTAATGAGTAAGGGCCTGGATCACACTTCCGTCTACGGGAGATCACTAGCAGATGTCCTTCGGCGGGGAGGGAGTGTCCGCCTTGGAAAAAGGAAGGGGCGGTGGAGACTGTTCAAACATTCACATGTTTGCCTGGGGGCCCACCCTTAGGGGGCTCCCCCTAGGGGGCCTGGGGGGGGTTTCCCCCGGGGGGCGTAGGGCAAGAAGGCCGGTTTAACGGCAGGGAAGAAGGGGTTATAGGCGAGCGTCCTTAGGACGGGCGTGAAGGTCAACGTGGGAGGGGCTCACCTTTTGCACAAGAAGTACCCATTCTTTGATGGCTTTGTCGGGCCTGGGCCGACTTTCAGCGAGGTCTTGATTTTGGGAAACGATTGGTAATGCAAGATCTCATTATGGATCAGGATCTGGTGCTGGTAGGAATTTATTATGAAGCAGGGCTTCATCATAAAGGTCTGTATTATATTTTTTTTTTTTTGCTAAGAGTCCATAGCTTGGTCCTGATTTTGAGTGAGGATTGATAAAGTATGAATCAGGATGTAATGTTACGTTAGGAGTCCAGAAGGAAGTAGGACTTTATTTCCTTTTTTGTTAAAACTTTCAACTACTTTGACTTTGTTGTACCTTTTCATGACTTTGCTCTAGGTTGGACATTATTACAGGTTGTATATTGTTATAGGTTGGACTTTGTTATATGCTGTACTTTGCTATGGGTTGTACCTTATTATAGGTAGGACTTTGCCATCGGTTGTAGTTTGTTATAGATTCTAGTTAGCTATGAGTTGCACTTTGTAATCGATTGCACTTTGTTATAGGTTGTACATTGTTATAGGTTGCACTTTGTTATAGGTTGCACTTTGTTATAGGTTGCATTAGTTGTAGGGTGCACTTTGTAATAGGTTGCACTAGTTATAGGCTGTACTTGTGATATGTTCTACTTCGTTATGGCTTGGACCTCGTAACCGGAAATACTTCATTGTCGACAATTCTCCAACATGCAAATAACTTGTTGGTGGGCAGCAGCAGGATAGGATTGCGTCATGGATACGATTGGGTTTCAGTGCGGACAGGACTCCGGACTCTGTGATGGGCAGGACATTAAGATCCGTATTTTATTTATTTTTTTTTTTTTTTTTGCGTCGTTCTTAATGATGATGAGTAGGATATAGGTATCCTTAATTGCTCTTTTGCATGGTGGTGAGGCGATCAAGTAGCAATTAGGATAACTTTATTATTAATATTGTGATTTTATACCTACAAATGCGCGCGCTCGTGCACATTTTGTATCCTTATCAATTATCTGTATTTATGTCTTTATCTGTCTATCTATACATACATACATATATGTACACACACACACACACACACACACACACACACACATATATATATATATATATATATATATATATAATGTGTGTGTGTGTGTATATAGTGTATATGTACATACAATCACATAATAAAAATAGGTCATGTTTTTGTTTGCAAAGTTTATTTACCTTCATGACGCTGAGGAAAACAAAAATACAATACAATACAAGATTCTTATTTTAGTGCCAGTCATTTTCCAATGACTGAATGAGCGGAACTTTTTTTTTTTTTTTTTTTGTTTTTTTTTTTTTTTTGAGTGCGAACGAACGGTGCAATGATCCCATTCACGCCAGTGGCCTCTCTCTCTCTCTCTCTCTCTCTCTCTCTCTCTCTCTCTCTCTCTCTCTCTCTACTCCATTACCGAGGCGGGTAATTGGCCATCTTGCAATGGCTTCGCATCGCTTTGATTGGCAACACTCGGCCTTCGCTCACCCGTGGGTGGCTTGCTTGCTTGCAAGCAAGTGAAGTGCAGGCGTACCCGGGTGGCTGGCTCTCTCTCTCTCTCTCTCTCTCTCTCTCTCTCTCTCTCTCTCTCTCTCTCCGTATTGCGTATAGATGGGGCGGTAACTGTTAGGTTGTCGTAATGTCTGTTGCTTTTAGTTTTTCTTTTATATCGGTCATACAGCTATTGAAGAAAAGAAGGTTATGGACTTCTATTAATAGAGGTGATATAAGTTATTAGTAGGGTGTTGTTAGGGCTTGTTCAGAGGCAAACACTTGTAAATACATACACCTATATAAAAAAAACGTATATCATTATATATATCTATAATATATATATATATATATATTATATATATATATATATATATATTTATATATAACTATATATATATATATATATTTATATATATATATATATATATGTATATATTATATTATTATACATATGTCAAAATATTATTAGTGAGGCTACATATACAAGAAATTTACAATATAGAAATCGAAAATTAGAAAAACAATAGTATTAAAACTTCAAAAGAGAAGCTGGACGTGTCCACATTTTGAGCGCAGGTTTTAATGTTCTTCTATACAAAGATTCTGCTAACCTAACATCATTTTCAACTATGCCTTCAGATATATTAAAACCTTCAGCATTGACATTAATATTGCATATCTCATGGCATTGAAATATCAATCAATACCGCACCCACATTACTTTTGGAATAGCTTGAACCCAAGAGGGAATCAGTGTCATCTCCCTGGTCACGATTAACCAGCTTCTCAAATTCTAACTGTTTATCGCTGTATCGAGGATCCACCTGGTTATATCCAAGGTCTAAGAGATGATTCTTTAGACCTTGATTGTCCTTGTTCGTATCTAAACCAGTTGCTATGGTAAGTGCATATGTCTGGGGAATATGCAGTTATAGCAGTTATTATCTCCCATTTGTGGAAGTTATTCCTATGGTGGAGTGAGTGCTATATTTGTGGCTTAATATTATTAGTATTAATTTTAAAAAGGCACGCTTGTATAGTTAACAAAAACTATTATATTGATCATATATATATATATATATTATATATCTATATATATATATATATATATCTATATATATATATATATATATATATATATATATATATATATATATATATATCGAGCTACAATGTCCTTTAAATCTAATTCGCTCTACCTCGGGAATTAATAGATTTTCATATATGCTTAATCGAAGGGGAATTTTTTCTCGATAATAGACTTGCCTGGACCAGGGCGCGAACCCGTGGATCCTTTCAAACCCAGGAACGTCAGTGAAGCTTTACCTACTACACCACCGCGAGTGGTGTAGTAGTAAAGCTTCACTGACGTTCCTGGGTTTGAAAGGATCCACGGGTTTCGCGCCCTGGTCCAGGCAAGTCTATATCGAGAAAAAATTCCCCTTCGGTTAAGTATATATGAAAATATAATTCAATTCCGAGGTAGAGCGAATTAGATATTAAAGGACATTGTAGCTCGATATATGTATATGAATCGGAAATGTGATATGACTTATATATATATACATATCTATATATAATATCTATATATATATATATATATATATATATATATATATACTATATACATACATTATATATATATATATATATATATATATATATATATATATATATATATGTATATGTATATAGGGGTGATTTGGATCCCCCCCAACCCGTATGGGGTTAGTGCCGTCAGTGCACCTCATGCGGTACACTGTAGGCGTTACTTAATGTTCTTTGCAGCGTGTCTTCGGCCCCTAGTTGCAACTCATTTCGTTCCTTTTACTGTCCTTCCTTTCATATTCTTTCTTCCGTCTTGCTCTCCACCCTCTCTAACAGTTGATTCATAGTGCAACTGCTTTGAGGTTTTCCTCCTGTTACGCCTTTCAAAGCTTTTAACAGTCAATTTCCGTTTCAGCTCTGAATGACCTCGTAGGTCCTAGTGCTTGGCCTTCGAAGGCATACAGGTACTGATGTCTTACTGAAACCTAACACGAGTAGCATTATATATCTAATACATACATATACATATACATATACATATACATATACATATACATATACTCTGTGAAGTTGTTTCTGACTTAACAACTAAAGAAGATGCGTGGAGGAAGTGAACTGGTTAGTTACTGTTGGTTAAACGCCCTTGGCCTATAATTTCAAGTGCTCTCTTTGAATATACCTTCCTCGTAGCGTAGGCTTAAAATTAATGAAGTGCTACACACACTCATGCCTTGGTTTTTACCATTATTATTATTATTATTATTATTATTATTATTATTATTATTATTATTATTATTATTATTATTATTATTATTATTATTATTATTATTATTATTATTATTATCTGACATAACACACTAAAACAAAATATAAAAGTGAATAACTTTATTATCTCTGATAGAAACACAAACCTAAAAAACTGAAGGAAAAGATTGCTTTGAATTCGAATATGTGACCTGTTCCTTGATTTATGAAAATTCATAGTGCAGTAATTAATGCTTTGAGATGCCTTTCTGGTTTTGTAAAACCAGGCTCGTAAAGTGAGCAAATAATAATAATTACGATAATAATTATTATTTTTCTTATTGTAGTAAGATGAGTGGTCGTGCTGTTATTAGATGGAATAGTCTCCTATTAAGAATTTTATGATTATTATTATTTAGTTGCCAATGTAGGGATTTTTGTACTTTAAATATATTTATACTTCCGCTTTGGTTGTCTGTCAATTTTAGAGGGGAAACTGTTCGTTCGAGTATCCTTTTCTTTTTATTAAAAAAAACTGAATTTTTTTACGATGATTTTTGATATGGCGCGCGCGCACACTCTCTCTCTCTCTCTCTCTCTCTCTCTCTCTCTGTCTCTCTCTCTCTCTCTCTCTCTCTCTAATGATTTTACTTGTCTATATATTATATCTATATATATATATATATATATATATATATATATATATATATATATATCTATATACCATGTGTCTGTAAATAATGTTAAATATCTTTCGGCTTTCCCAGCCTAAAACATGCTGATTGAATCACTGTCAAGTTATAAATGGTAATTCCTGCTAAGTCAAGTTCATATTGAATGAATTCTCAATAGTTTTAATGGCGATTCCCAGATAAGCCCAGATGCGATGGGATTCACTCTGGGTAGTTATATTATTAATGCCCGAAGAAGGTCAAATTCGAATAATGAGTTGATTTCAGGTGAAGGGTCATTTAGTACCTTCCCTAAGGTCCCAAAGATATGTTGTTTTTAATGTGGTCTTGTTATCAAATCAGTGATAAAATGAGGTCACGCATGCGATTGTTTCTGTGATAGTACTTATCTGGAGTTTTCCCACAATGTTGACCATAGTTATTTTAGTGCAGGTTTGCCACCAAATGTCAAAGATCGTGGCTGATAGCTGTTAGTATAGGTTCATGACTGTTTGCTGTACTTAAAAAAAAAATTAAATAAAAGCTGTCACTAACCTATGCTAACAGACACGATCTTTTAACAATAAAGTTTTGGCCACAAGTTTGCTACAAAATGTCGATGACGTTAGTTATTGTAATGCAAGAATTTACTTGTTGTCACTGATTACTTCTGTTATAAGAAGTTATTTTTTTTCCTCGTCCCGTAGGGGGTGCGCCGTTAGTGCACCTCATTCAGTGCAATGTAGGTATTACTTAAGGTTCTTTGCAGCGTCCCTTCGACCCCTAGCTGCAACCCCTTTCATTTCTTTTATTTTACCTCCCTTCGTATTCTCTTTCTTTCTTCTTACTGTCCACCCTCTCCTAACTATTGATATTCATATCGCAACTTAGCGAGGTTTAACACCTTTGACGAAACCTTTCTACTGTTTATTACCGTTTGAGGGCTGAATGACCTCAAAGGTCCTAGTGCTTGGCCTTTGGTAAAAATCTGCATTACATTACATTACCTTAAAAATTTGACTGCTTTAGTTAATTGTGATGAGTTTTTATTTCAATTCTAACTTTATAAAGACTTTGAAAATAAAGTCTTCGACAACTTTTGTTAATTGTGATAAGTTTTCAATTCTATTCTAACTTTATGAAGACTTTGAGAACTTTAGTTAATTTTGATAAGTTTTCAAATCTATTTTAACTTTGTAAAGACTTTGACAACTTTGATTAATTGTGATAAGCTTTTAATTCTAATCTGACTTAATAAAGGCTTTGACAACTTTAGTTAATTGTGAACAGTTTTTAATTCAATTCTAACTTTATAAAGATTTGAGAACTTTAGTTAATTGTGATATGTTTTCAATTCTATTTTAAATTTGTAAAGACTTTGACAACGTTGGTTAATTGTGATGAGTTTTTAATTCAATTGTAACTTTATAAAGACTTTGTCAACTTTAGTTAATTGTGATAAGTTTTTAATTGTAACTTAATGAAGACTGACCAGACTTTGTAACGAAGTGTTGTAGCGAGTTGCTTGACCTTGTTGGAAAATATGCTCTCTCGCACGTCACCTTCTGAAATGAACTAAAAACAGTCATTTCCGTGAAGGAATATCTTGTCTGGCTTCC
>NC_087209.1:438289-460789 GCF_015104395.2 Macrobrachium nipponense | reverse complement strand
TTTGTTGATGTACCATAAATGATTTTTCAGTCGTGGAGTAATTGACCGATTTCCCTTTGGTATATCAATCATAATTAATATCCTGCACTTGTGTAGTATATATATGATGGTTTAGCTTCACGTGTGATCGGCTCGTATGAGAATTGACCTTGAAAATGTTTTCATACTATTTTTCTTACTATGAGATTCAGGGCCTCTGAAACACGGTTTTTTCGCAATAACTTTTTATCTATGCATTTCATAAATATAACGTTTATTCAGAATACATATTATATCAACACATAAATTTAAGTGTATTCTGCACTACGTAGGTTGAATAAATTTGTACTTATAATGTAAAAGTGACCTTTTTTGAAGACGGGCCAACTTACTCAGAGAAAAGGTTTCGAACGCACTCGTTACGTAATTATGACATCATTTCTTCCCTCTTTCTCGATGGATGATTGGCTATACGTAACGAAGGCTGAACCTCTGGCAACAATGACATACAAATTTAAATACAAGCAAAGCAGTACACCTTTATGAACTCTGGAACCTCTCCACTGATAATTGTCATAATGAACAAACCAACAAAATATGTTAATAAATACAAAAACACTTCGATTATTAGTCTAACTCCCAAAATAAGTTTCCAAAGAAATTACAGTCTACTTTATAGGTCACAATCAGATTGACAAGATGTAGGGAATAGTTGGTAATTATCAAAAACATAGTGGACAAGCTTGATTTTGTAACTGCTATATCCAATGTCAAGCAATTTTTATTTATTGGCTATCTACTTATTTACTGAAAAAAAAATAGCCGGTACCGTATATTGGCTTTAAACCTTCACCAATAATTATCGTCAGAATGGTGACTTCATGAGGCTCCACCCACTTTCGCCTCGTTATAATTCAGGATAACACTGAAGGCTACCATGGGCATTGTTGGATTAGAAAATTAACTTCTGGCTATAAAAACTAATTTCTCGACTAGTTGTCAGAAGTGCTAAATGATCCTCAAGGATCCCAGCAGTTGGCCTAAATGTTTAATTCATGTATTTATTACTGCTATACTGTTGCGGCACTACTGCTACAGTAGTATTTAACTACGCTAGCACTGATACCCCTACCCACTCTATGTATCGTTCCGCATTCATAAAGTCTTTGGGTTTCAGAGGCCGATGGAACTTTCTGTCTGGTGGATGGGCGGGGCAACATTTAGTCAAGAGGTGTTTGTTTACCTTGCTTACGTAATGAATGTTTTCGACTCTTGGCTCGTAATCATTGGCCATGGCGTCGGCTAGATCATTTTTACTCTATGATAATTAAAACTATCGGGTTTAGGTTATTGATAATGCTGACAAAATTGTGTGGTTGTAAAATATACATATGTCAACTTTCAGCTACATCCGATGCTTTGACAAGGAGCAAAGTCCAAAAAACCGTGTTACAGAGAGCCTGAATCTCATAGTAATTAATCTGCCGATTTTCACTTGGTTCGTCAGGCACAATTCTTGATGATTATGAGCCTTGTGTCTAGTTGTGTATAAGGTTGACCTTGATAAATATTTTATTTATACATTTTGTAATTAGTTATTATCATAGATGTCATATACAAATCACGGTTACCCTTTGCACTTTTTCTAAATAATTGGATTAATGATTTTTTGTGATTTATCAATTAAAAGTTTTATTTTAGCTTATGGTTCTCATGTGATGTAGGAATTCTAAATTTTTGTTTATTCTGATCCACTAAAAGTATTCCTCATAAATATCTAGACGGGGCAGATGAACAACAAGTGATAAAAATTGCCCTCGCCCCCCCAATCTAAATATAATTGACAGTATATATCTCTAAGTATATATTTAAATATAGATATATATATATATATATATTATATATATATATATATGCGTGTCGTATAACACACACAAATGTATTTATAAATATATAAACATATATGTATATAAATATTATACTACATTCATACATATAGAATATAAACGCCATATCGCTGAGTCTTATGGAATGCATAATGCACCTCCGGTGTTGGGGGGGGGGGGTGTGGTTTAGGGTAGGGTAGGGGGAGTACGTCCAGCAAAAACAAACCACCGTACCCCTAGGGAACCAGAACAGCATAGTACGCTTTTTGATGAGAAGAATCCGTGTTGGTTAATGTAAAAAGGTCTCTCTCTCTCTCTCTCTCTCTCTCTCTCTCTCTCTGTCTCTCTCTCTCCTTATATCGCTTATCTCTGGGGTGCTAATCATTTTCTTGTTCTCTCCTTCCAGGTAAATGTTTGGGATGTTGTACACGCAGTGTGACTGTGGTTCCTGTTCAGTTAAGTCGTGTTGTTGTTGTTGTTGTAATAATCATACTATAATGGGCGTAATGTCTGCTCTGTCTGTCTGTCTGTAATTCAATCACGGCCAAACGGCTGGTCAGATGGGCATGAAACTTGGCCGGTTATGGTAGGGACCCTAAGATGGTTTGTAATGGGTTTCATCCAACCTACCCTCCTCCTTTGTAGAGGGTGGGGGTGAGAAGGGATTCCCTGAAACGAAGCAGTTTTCTGGCCGTGAAACGAGGCTGGTTATTCCCGTAGACTTAGTTACTTTACGATTTTTCATACATAATTTCTGTACAACTTCCCCGGAGAAAGAGTCGCGAATATTTCGCTCGGACACAATAGAAGACGAAAATTATCATCAGTATCTGCAAGATTTTTGAATAACTTGAATTCCATCGGGTTACTGCCAGTGCCAAAATAATGTTGGAACAAAGTACTGCCCGGTAATGTTCCTTCGGAATTTCTATCCTGCCAAATGGACATGTATAAAAAGAAAACTGACTAGTTCCTACTTTCTACTCTTTTCTGGAAGAACACAGGTCATAAGAGCATTTATCAGTAGCCATAACGCACTGACATACAAGTTGCGTCTTTACAGTAACATAATGAAAAGAAAGATACTTTATTATTCGTATCACCGTGCAAAGTAATTGACAAAGAAACGAAACCAATCAAGATCCCTGTTCCGTTAAATGAAAGTCACCCGACAAGAGAGAGAGAGAGAGAGGTGGATGAAGAGAGAACGAGAGAGAGAGAAGAGAGAGAAGAGAGAGAAAGGGCGAAGAGAGAGAGAGAGAGAGAGAGCCGACCATTTAACGACATTAATGCCACTACAATTTTATAATTTTATCTTGCTATCGAAAAATAAGAGAGAGAGACGAGAGGAGATAATTTTGTGATTTGAGAGCTAAGTAATCCGATAATCCCATCACCGTCTTCGTACTTGACTTACATTGAGAGAGAGAGAGAGAGAGAGACATTGAGAGAGGAGAGACATTGAGAGAGAGAGGACATTGAGAGAGAGAGAGAGAGAGAGAGAATCATTAAAAGAGGTGAACAATAATGAATACGAACTTCTTTATGTTCATTGATCGTCCCTTCACTTACTTTGAGAGAGAGAGAGAGAGAGAGAGAGAGAGAGAGAGAGAGAGAAAGAATATCATAACAGAGGGGACGGGTTTAACAATGATAAGAATTTCTCTGTGTTCAGTGATCGCCCTTGAATTACATTACGAGAGAGAGAGAGAGAGGGGCGGAGAGAGAGAGAGACTATTCGTGTAATCTCCCTTATTTAATATGCTGAACAAATAGTACATATAAATTTTTCACTTCTGCACCCGTATTTTATCACCCATCGTAGATGGGTAAGTTTGCTAGTAATAATAATAATAATAATGCTATTATTATTATTATATTATATTATTATTATTATTATTATTATTATTATTATTATTATTATTATTATTATTATTATTATTATTATTATTATTATTAATTTTTTTAGTTCTATCAAAGCAGACAGTCTCCAACGTGATTGTCTTTCTTATTATTATTATTATTATTATTATTATTATTATTATTATTATTATTATTATTATTATTGAACCAAGGAACCCCTGTAACGAGGCTATAATATCGAGAATTAAAACCCACAATAGTGTCACAAATATTTACGCACATGGTTAAAAAGGGCAAGGAACTGTCCATGTCATCTTTAACCCCGAACATAAACATTAACACTTATGTGGCTTTTAACCCTGATTGTTGTTATTATTGAAGAGTAAAAGGGTCAATAGATGTACGGTTTAAAATTTTATTAACAAGTTTCCATGGGAGGGTTCCAGAGCTCTCTCTAATAACGGATTCCATGTATGCTTTCCAGATCACACTGATATTTTAAGTTTGTTTATTAGGACAGTGATAAACCATCGCGGATTATATTCTACATTTTATTGGTCACATTATTAATAGGTGTTTTTGGCTGCCGGAATAAACTGCGCACGTGTAAATATTATTTAAAATGAGGAACAAACAGAACAAATAAGTAAACAATGCTCCGAAGTTTCTTCGGCGCAATCGAGTTTTCTGTACAGCATATAATCAAGGCCACAGGAAGCAGATCCATCTTCCGGTGACCTCGGTAGAACGCTGTATGAGCCGCGGCCCATGAAACTTTGACCACGGCCAGATGGTGGCCTGTCCTATATAGTTGCTAGGAGTACGACTACGACTTATTTTATCCTTAAATAAGATAAATACTGCTGAGGCTAGAGTGCTGCAATTTGGTATGCTTGTTGATTGGAGGGTGGACGATCGACATACCAATTTACAGCCCTCTAGCCTCAGTAGTTTTTAAGATCTGAGGGCGAACAGAAAGAAGCGCGGACGGATCGACAAAAGCGGCGCAATAGTTTTCATTTACAGATACCTGAAAGGAAAGTAGGTGGGGAGAAAAGAGAGTAAAACTTGCCATGATTGCTCAATAAAATATGTATTGATGAGTTAGTTTTTCTTTTGTATATATAATATATATATATATATATATATATATATATATATATATATATATATATATATATATATATATATATATATATATATAAAAACTTATAAGATTTAATGGTGATATCTTTCATAGTTTTTTGTTACAACGTCTTTTCATCGGCATCTCAGTGTTTCGATGTTATACGTATATACATATCTATATACATATACTTTTTATGAATTTAAAGTCTTCAACTTCGCCATTAAAAACTCTGGAAGCCATCAGAGAGAGAGAGAGAGAGAGACGCGAGAGAGAGAGAGAGAGAGAGAGAGAGAGATGAGAGGAGGAGAGAGAGAGGAGCGTGTGTCCGCGCTGACATTATAACGTTTGAGAGACCAGAGCACTTATTTCATCTAAACTACCTTATTTTTTAATCTGGCTGCAGTTCTGTACGTGAAGTGGACGTGACTGGGGTCTAGATACCTTCATGCATACCAAACGATAGAGAGAGAGAGAACCGAGAAGGAAAATAACATGAGTGAATGTTATTGATAATTTTTATCAAAATCGCATCGGACCTCTCTTGTGTTACGAAGTAGTAGTAGTAGTAGTTCTGATCTGATTGTGATTTTAAAAATGGTCTTATTTACCATCAAGATTATATTTTCATCTAAGGTGGTCTGCGTATTTACCTAACAAATTTTCTAATGGTTTTTAATTTACACGAAAGACTTCTGTATGATTTTTGTTTATGATGATAGGGTGTTCATGCCATTGTTTATGCTACTTTTTGTGAAGTGCTCAATATATGCGAATTATCGTTTGGATACTGAGTTTTGGGTTTTAGGGAAAAAAAACGCCGAAGGTTTAAATTTTTTTTATTTTTTGATAATTTTTTTTTTGGGGGGAGGGGGTGGGCTAAAATTTCCAACGAAACCTTGATCATGTCGCCACGGAGCTCATCTGGCCCATTATTAGGTGTGGGGATTCTACAGCAATTCTACTTTTCGTAAAAGGCTACGTATAAATTAACTTGTCGGAGACAGATCTGCTCTCTCCTGACTGCTCTCGTCCTTATCCCCAAAATAAGACGCAGCCAAGCTCATTTGATGTTGGAAAGTAACGTTAAGTTCAGGAAGAAAGAAGAGAACGCGCGAGAATGTTGAAGTGAATGCTACGTCGGGATCGTAATAAAAACAAGAGGCTTTGTTCCTCCAACCAGGTCATGTGACATCCCGCGAAGATTCCTGCAGATCTCCCTGTGCCCTCCGATGTCACGTCTCTCCATTTCTTTGTCGTTCCTTGTTCGTAAAACTGGATTCGTGGTATACATGCATTGAACTGGCGTACTCCTCGTTTATATACATTGAACCAGCGTATACATGCATTAAACTGACGTATTCGTCGTATGCGTGCATAGAACTGAGGTATTCGTGATATACATGCGTTGAATTGACATATTCATGGTAGCCTGTACATGTATTGAACTGATGTATCCGTGGTATACATGCATTGAACCGAGGTATCCTTATTATACATGCATTAAACTGACATAATCATGGTAGCCTATACATGCATTGAAATGACTTATTCGTCTCATATATTCATTTTACTGGCTTATTCGTGGCATACATGCATTGAACTGACGTATTCGTGGTATGCGTGCATAGAACTGGGGTATTCGTTATATACATGCGTTGAATTGACTTATTCATGGTAGCCTGTACATGTAATGAACTGATGTATCCGTGGTATACATGCATTGGACCGAGGTATTTTTAGTATACATGCATTAAACTGACATCCATGGTAGCCTATACATGCATTAAAATGACTTATTCGTCGCATGTATTCATTGAACTGATGTATCCGTGGTATACATGCATTGAACTGAGGTATTCGTGGTGTACATGCATTAAACTCTACATATTCATGGTAACCTATACGTGCATGGAACTGACGTATTCGTCGCATATATTCATTGGATTGACGTATGCGTGGTATACATGCTTTAAATTGGGGTATTTGTCCTTTATATGCATTGAACTGATGTATTGGCGCCTTCCTGGTATGCGTGCATTGAACTGATGTATTGGCGCCTTCCTGGTATGCGTGCATTGAACTGATGCACTCGGGTTTTCGCGGTTTACATGCGTTGTACTGACGTATTTGCGGTATATATATCCATTTTAGGGTTTTCAAGCAGATGTTGAAGAGCAGAGGCGCTTTTATGCCGTTATCGCCGCTCAAGGTTACTTCCGCGCTGCTCTAATGGCACGGAATTATGGGTAGAGCTGCAGTTTTACTAAGCTCGAAAGGTTAAAGGACCAAGAACTTTTATTTAAATTTTTTTAAGCTCACTGGTTATATCAGCTTTGGAGTATTCGCCTTTGCAGGAAAGGGTAAAAGCGACGTTAGGCCAAAGCATTATTATTATTATCAGATTGAAAAGGTGACTCAAGCAGATTCCCGAAAAGGCTCTCTTGTTTATATATATATTTGTTTTTTAGAATTTATCTGTACTCGTACTTAACTGGGGATTTATTTCTTCGAAAGCATTATAACTTTTGAACCTCTCCCCTCCCCCCCACACAAAAAAACAAACTTAAATCGATTCCATAATACCTAAAAAAACAGATAGGTATTATGGAGTTGATGTCGTTCATATGTCAAGTTTTGGTTTTTATATCTTTTGTTAATCATAAACATGGGTTGATCTTATCATGCCCATCTGGATTTTTGAGAATGCTTTTATTCCTTGTCGATTTGTGAACTTGTGGTCATATTTTGCTATTAATTTGTGAACTTAGGGTCATATTTTGCTAACTATGTCCTGAACCATTTGGCTCTCTTCTGTTTTCTAAGGATTATTTTCAGCTGTCGTCCAAATAAGACTGATATTATTTTTGTTTGTCATTTATGACACTCCTGCCTTTGTACCCTTCTGCGATGGGTACAATGTTTATGGCAGTTAGGTGTTGGTAGACTTAATTGATGAAAGAAAGGCGTTTAATTTAACTATGAATTTGTTGCAAATGAATATATTAGTTAGTTTTTGTAGCTACAAAAGCAGTAATAGTGGTGCAATAATAATAATATTTTACTTTGGTAACTTGACTGTATTCGTTAGGTTAATAAGGCAAATTGCGTTTTCGATTTGTCTTTTTATTATATAGTTTCACTTCATTGTCGATTTCTTCCTTAACAATAAAAATAATAATAATAAACACGAAGACTTGTCATATATTGTTGTCGCCCTATACTTAATAGGGAATATAAACACCGTTGATAGTAATAAACGCATGGATTTCAAATATCTTGTCATAATATACTTTCTTGAATATAGATAAGTTATTTCTAATATACTTTCTTGAACAGAGATAAGTTTACTTCTAATATTTATTGAATATCGATAGGTTTACCTCTAACATACTTTCTTGAACATAGAAGTTTACCTCTAATATACTTTCTTGAACAGTGATAAGTTTACTTCTTATATACTTTCTTGAATATAGATAGGTTTACTTCTATCTGAAATACATCGCTTTTCTTTATAATGGGGACATTTCAACACTATGATATAAAGACTGAATATTACCTCAGTAACGTTTAGCCTTGTAATTTGCGTTCCTGAATGACGCTTCTGGCTGTTGATAAGGTCTTGAAGCATCGCTGTGTATTAAGAGGTCTTAAGGGCTGTTCACCATCACCAGGCGTCAAACGCCTAATTGGCAACTCTTCGATCAAGGAAGTGATTAGTGATTGCTGCTTTGATGAGACGCTGTTGGGTGGATCACTTACAACCCCCCCCCCCCCCCCCCCACCCCCCTCTCATCTCTCTCTCTCTCTCTCTCTCTCTCTCTCTCAGAACGTACGTATATATAGCAGTTTTCAGTGGAAGGTTATAAGGTTGGTTTTGTGTGCTCCTACAGATAAGTAAGCACACGATGTCTCCTCGGTTGGACTAGCAAGTCTTAGAGACATCTTAATCCTTGTAACTCCTTAACTCCTTCTCTCTCTCTCTCTCTCTCTCTCTCTCTCTCTCTCTCTCTCTCATCTCTCTTCTCTCTCTCTCTCATATTTGAGCGGAGCTTGTAGCTCAATTTTGAGTGGAACTTGACTCTCTCTCTCTCTCTCTCTCTCTCTCTCTCTCTCTCTCTCTCTCTCTCTCTCTCGTGGAACAATAATTATTCATCCTTACATATGAGGGGAACGGTGGAAATCTCCCCTGGATAGACCTTCATCCATCACAACCATCGAGTTAAAGGTCAAACAGACATGCTGTTCTATATTTATTCAGCTTTCGACTTAATTGTACCAGTGTTTGTTTTTTCTTATATATATTTGAGGTTTGGTTGGTTTCTTTAGCTACTTGCACCATAGAGAGAGAGAGAGAGTGTGTGTTACAAGGAGTTAAGGAGTTACAAGGATTAAGATGTCTCAAAGACTTGTATGTCCATCTGAGGAGACATCGTGTGCTCACTTATCTGTAGGAGCACACAAAACCAACCTTATAACCTTCCACTGAAAACTGCTATATATACGTACGTTCAGAGAGAGAGAGAGAGAGAGGTTCCATTTAAATGCTTATCACGAGCATTTTCGATTAGAGTTTCTCTCTCTCTCTCTTCTCTCTCTCTCTCTCTCTCTCTCTCTCTCTCTCTCTCTCTCTCTCTGAACTAATCTAATCTGCTTCCATTTTGTCCATTATTATTGAATCTGTGATAAAGTTGTCAAGAGAACTGGGTGTTTTTTCGGAATGGGTAATTTTTCCCAACACCTTCAAATTTAATTAATTTTTTTACCTGCCTGTCTAAATTGGCCGAGTATATCGAAAGTTTCCAGTTAGGAATAAGCGACATGTTTTATGTTTTATTTTATCTGTTTCAGATGGACCAGTCTCACACGCATGTTTATACATATATATACATATACATATATATATATATATATATATATATATATATATATATATATATCTATATATATATTCTATTGAGTGATAATGAGTTTTAGTGTAATATTTATTACATTGCCAAATGTGAAATTCGACTCCTCAATTATACATACATACATACCTACATACATACATATATATATATCTATATATTATATATATATATATATATAGTAAATATATATATATATATATACATCATAATGTATATGTATGTATATATAATGAGGAATCGAATTTCACAAATTTTGGCGATGTAATAAATATTTAACTAAAACTCATTATCGCTTAATAAAAAAAGTAATTTGTTCCTGTGCAGTTTATCAGAATGAATCTCTGTAGTCTTTTATATTGCTCTGACATTGATTATAGCGTACAAGGACAGTATATATTTCTGTGGCGTATTGATGAAGGTGAACTCAAAACGCCACTTTTTCCTCCCGTAAAAACCAGACCACAGTGGCCTCTGTGGTGCAGGATGGGGAAAAGGATTTTTAGGGGTGACGAAACTGCGGGATGTTGGTTTGGCGATTGTGTGTCCGAAATCCGGTAAGGAATCCGGTGAGGACCCTACGTCACTACTGCTGCAACTGGATGGCAAAAGTGGCCTTAGTCCATAGAGCCTAAATTCAACGCAGGACCTATTATGAGGAGAATGCCTGATTATTATGATTCTTGATTCTTTGAAAAACATGAAAGTATAATTATTATTATTATTATTATTATTTATTATTATTAATTATTATTATTATTTATTATTAGATTAGTAATTAGTTATTAGTTATTAGTTATTATATTAGTATTAGTTATTTTTTAGTAATTATTTTTGGTCTATCAGTCATTTTGTTCGACTGGATGGTATTTATAGTGTGGGGTTCCGGGTTGCATCCTGCCTCCTTAGGAGTCCATCACTTTTCTTACTGTGTGCGCTGTTTCTAGGAGCACACTCTTCTGCACGAGTCCCGTGGCTACTTCATCGTCTAGTTTTTCCAGATTCCTTTCCAGGGATCTTGGGATCGTGCCTCCTAGTGTCCCTATGATTATGGGTACAATTTCCACTGGCATATCCCATATCTTTCTTATTTTTGCTTTCTTTCTCATCTACTCTTCTGTCCTATGGTATTGCGACATCAATGAGTGATAGTTATGAGTGTGTCACAGGGGCCTCTGACTTGAAATTCGTATTATTATTATTATTATTATTATTATTATTATTATTATTATTATTATTATTAAGGTAAACCATTATCCATATGAAACAAGCCCACCAGGGGCCACTGACTTGAAATTCAAGCTTCCAAAGAATAATAATATGGCGTTCATTCGAAAGAAGTAACTGAAGGTAATGGTTAATACAGAGAGGAGAATAGATTTTAGAAAAACAGACTTAACACGTTAATAAATAAGCAAAAATGTAAGTCAAATTTAAAGATACAAGTTGAAGTGTATTGTGTGAAAGTGTATTGTGTGGGCGTTACCTTCTGCACACGAAGTATGAAACAGCTGCTGGTTTCGTGCGAGGAGAATATAGAGTAATTGTGGATGAGTTCAAATGCAAGTTACTATTTTGTGAAGTGTTACCATAACCATTTATTATTATTATTATTATTATTATTGTTATTATTATTATTATTCTTATTATTATTATTATTATTATTATTATTATTATTATTACTTATTATTATTACTACTACTATTAACTATCTACTACTATCTTTTCTTCTTCTTCTTCTTCTTCTTCTTCTTCTTCTAAATTTGTCTCACGATGACGATCATTGAACTGTGAGAACAACTCGCGTAGATAAACAGTAGGTAAGACTTGAAATCGAGCGTTGCGCTGATGTCGACTAAATAGGTGGGCCACAGGAAATGATATATTTCTTTCTTGGTATTAAGCTCGATATCTGTGGCCTTTGGTCACACTGTAGCTTGCATTGTGGACAGGAAACTGTGTACTCTTAACTGCTCTTTCTATCTCATATATATATGTACGATAGATATAGGTAGAGAGTAAAGACATATTTTTTTATTTAATCCTTTTGGTAATAAGTATGGGAAGGTTTCTTGGACCATCTACTGTGTGTTAAATGTGCTCTCCATTTCATATGCATACATACATACATACAGGTATGATAGATTGACATGTAGAAAGATAGAGAGCTATTTATAAAAGAGGTATGTTTATAGAATTCCTAAACATAATAAAGATTGGAATCTTTTTTTTTTTAGTTAACTGTTTGTGTTAACTACGCCGTTTCTTATGCATAAATACATAAATGTCTGATTGACAGATTGATAGATATAACTAAAAAGATTTGTGCCTTTGAAATCACTCTTTATGATAAAGATGGGAAGTTTTTTTTCCGACAATTCACCGTTTGAGTTAACTTCGCTCTTCATTCCTTAAACACCATGATAGATTGACAGGCAGACAAATAGATAGATGAACGAGTGTGGTTTTTAAAGCCACTTTTCATGGTAAAGATATGTTCGTATTTGGACAGTTTAGCCAGTGTTAAATAAACCTCTCCCTTCTTTTATACTTATTAAGAAACATGTAAGATTGACCAATGATAAAGATTAAAATAAAGAAGAAAGTATTCAGTAGTGTGCTATTTGTATTTTTATTATTCGTCACCGCATTGAGACGAGGCACTCAACGTAACGATTGGCCTTGACTAAAAGTAGCGTCGAGG
This sequence comes from Macrobrachium nipponense, assembly GCF_015104395.2. Classification (NCBI taxonomy): domain Eukaryota; kingdom Metazoa; phylum Arthropoda; class Malacostraca; order Decapoda; family Palaemonidae; genus Macrobrachium; species Macrobrachium nipponense. The sequence continues at coordinate 448,321 of NC_087209.1, read as the reverse complement.
CTCTTCAGTCTGGTGGTGGTGTTTTTTTGATTCGGCTGACCTTGTGTCAGCACGGGCTCTTGCTCACCGAGCAGCCCGTAAAATCTTCAGTCTTCTGTACCTGGAGGTGCCTGGTTATATATAGAAGACCAGAGGCGTTCATTGTCTGGTTGTAGTAGATTTTGCAACTAATTGATGTCGCAATACCATGGGATACCAGAGTTGAAGAGAAAGAGAGGGAAAAAATGGGTAAGTATCAAGTCCTGAAAATAGAAATAAGAAGGATATGGGATATGCCAGTGGAAATTGTACCCATAATCATAGGAACACTAGGCACGATCCCAAGATCCCTGAAAAGGAATCTAGAAAAACTGGAGGCTGAAGTAGTTCCAGAACTAATGCAGAAGAGTGTGATCCTAGAAACGGCGCACATAGTAAGAAAAGTGATGGACTCCTAAGGAGGCAGGATGCAACCCGGAACTCCACCCTATAAATACCACCCAGTCGAATTGGATGACTGTGATAGAGCCAATATATATATATATATATATATATATATATATATATATATATATATATATATATATTGATAATAATAATAATAATTATAATAAAGTAGGTTTTTCTTCCCGTTAAATATGTTGGCTTCGTTATTGGAATTCGTTATATGGAAATTGATGACTCAATAATAATAATAATAATAATAATAATAATAATAATAATAATAATAATAATAATGTTGTTAAGAAATTCACGTGAAAACAAATTGTTAAAAAATATCCACAATTATATATTAAAAATATATTTATGTAAATATAGAACAAGGACTTTAGAACACCTGAACGGTGTTCCTCATCAGTGTAACGTTAAAATGTAATGATAATAATAATAATAATAATAATAGTAATAATAATAATAATAATAATAAAATAATAATAATAATAATAATAATAATAATAATAATAATAATAATAATAATAATAATCTCTAGTAATTGGTGCTGCTCTTAGCGACTATTGTTACATACAAAATATCTGAGGATAATTGGTGGAATTTTCCTATTCAGCAACTGGCCACATCCGTTTCAACACACTTGTGCATCGCAATAAGTCATCTAATTATTGTTCTGTTATAAATCGGAAGCGTTATGACGTGTTCTCGGTATCGGGGGGAAAATTTTTGTTGGGTTTTCCTGCTATAAACATTTTGTTTAGATTTGCTCAAGGGCAACTTCCTCATATTTATTTATTCATTTATTTTTTGGTGTCTTAGTATGAATTGTATGTATCTATTATTTTTAAATTTTATTTATATTTTTTTGCCTAGTATGAAATTTTTCTACCTATTAGAAACGCTTAATGGCTTTATCGGGATAAATATACATTGTCTCTGGAAACTTTTGCGTGGGTCTGGTATGTATATTTTTGTTAATAGTTCCAGGTAAATTCAGTATATTTGGGGGAGCATCTTGGTATGCATAGTATCAAACATACCTGGGTGGAATTGTATGTGTATTTGTCTTGAATTCAGTATGTGTGTGTGTTTGTGTATGCTTGGGGAAGGATTTGGGGGAATTTAGTGTGTTTGTGTATGTTTGGGGAAGATTTTGGGGAATGTAGGGGTCCAGGAGCATGACCAGCCGCCTGTGTGTATGTGAATGTTTGGGGAAGGATTAGGGGGATGGAGGGGAGGGGGCTGAGACAGGCGAACCCCCATCCAACCTCATTGTGTGTGTGTGAATGTTTAGGGAAGGAATGAGAGATGGAGGGGAGAAAGAGGGGGAGCGGTGGGGGTAAACAGTGCATAAACCCCCCTCCCCCCCCTCTCTCTCTCTCTCTCTCTCTCTCTCTCTCTCTCTCTCTCTCTCTCTCTCTCTCTCCGACCTGCCTGTCTCTGGTGCTGCAGTTCTTTTTTTAAACGGCCGATGCGGTCATGCTCGTTAGGAAGGAAGGAAAGAAGGTCCTGGCTCCTTTTGCTTGTTCGTTTCCAAGCTTAAAGTTTTTCCTCTCTCTCTCTCTCTCTCTCTCTCTCTCTCTCTCTCTCTCTCTCTCTCTCTCTCTCTCTCTCTCTCGTGTTTACGTAACATTGGGGTATGCTTCTATGTACCATCGTAAATTTTGTTAGATTCTCTCTCTCTCTCTCTCTCTCTCTCTCTCTCTCATTTACGTGATATTGTTATAGCTTCCTTCTATCTCCTTTCATTATGTCTTAATACTGATGATATTCTTGTCTCAATCTCACTATCTTAGTTTTTTTTTATTAAACTCGTTTACTCTTACATTAATTATCAAGCACTAATATTTCACAGTCTTATGGCGGTGTTAATTAGCAACTTGGCATTTTTTCCTTGTTTATGTTTAGACATTTATACACAAAAATCTTCATTTTGGGAACAGTCACTTTGTTTAGCTTTACTTTTAGACTGATGAAAAAATACGCCCCAAGAATTCCTCGGTATAGATGTGAACGTTTTAATTTTGGTGCAGCCAGAACAAGGTTGAGGCGAAGGTATATTTTGTGGGTTTAATTCCGAAAAGGCCTGCCACCTCGGTGGCCGCGAGCTCGATTCTCGGGCATTCCATTGAGGTGTGAGAAATTAATTTATGGTGATAGTTCACTCTGGACGTGGTCTGGAAGTCACGTAAAGCCGTTTGTCCCGTTGCTGAATAACCAATGGTTCCATCCAGCGTAAGAACACCATTCAAACAAACAATGTAAAGTATAAAAATGCAGTTGTGAAATTTGAGAAAGAAAAACTCTGAATAGTAAATTAAAGAAAATAAAAGTAAAATTGTGTATCGGTTACTAGCAGTTTTGGGATCCGTAAAGAAAAGTCCTTCGTGTAGAAGTTAAAGTTGGCTTGATTTAAACTCGGTTGAATAAGCCTTTTTATAAATAGCAGTTGTAAGCTTCGTTTTGAAGTCTGTCTCGCATCCAAAATGAGTAACGCTAGTAAATTTATAATATTTAAATTACCATAATGACGTCTTGTGACGTTCTTTGTCTTCATAGGAATTCCTGGGCTGAATCATCATCACAGGTCTTCATTTAGATTATTTCAAGTACGGTTGTCCTTGTAATTATTGTAAATAATTCAATCTAATTAGGTTTTAGCATTAAATTATCCGTAGTCCCTTTGTCCTGGTTTATCGTATCCTAATTACTTTGTCCCCCACTAAGCCTAATTTAGCCCGTCACTAGAATTAGAACAGTGTTAGTCGCTATACGCGAACTGTTTTGCCAGTACTTAGGTTTTTATAGTTTGTGTATTCTTACTATTATTAAAGAATAAAGTTTTTGATGGGATATTAGAAAATGGGCTGATTCAAAACATTATTCTTGTGCATACAGCTAGTAACCATGCACTTGAATAGAAATAGTTAACATACACAATTAAAAGCTGAATACAAATACTAGTTAACATACGCATTTACAAGTATTTAACATACACATGAACATGATTACAAATAGTTAACATACGCAATTACATATAACATGTTACATGAATTCATGATTACAAATAGTTAACATACGCAATTACATAGTAACATGATTACAAATAGTTAACATACGCAATTACATAGTAACATGATTACAAATAGTTAACATACGCAATTACATAGTAAATGTACACATGAATACGAATACAAAATAGTTAACATACATAAAACATAATTACAAATAGTTAACATACAAAATGAACATGATTACAAATAAATAGTTGACATACAAAATTACAAATAGTTAACATACACATAATTACAAATAGTTGACACACACATTAACACGAATACAAAATCGTTAACATACACAAAACATGTAATTCGGCCATTTTGGTTAAACTACATACCTATATAAGCGTGCCTAGGAATGGCGCTGTGTCGAATGTAGGTCCTCTGTTGACCTCTCTCACTGCGGTTACCTCCCCCCCCCCTCTACTTCCCCATTCCCTTCCCCTTCCCCTCTCCTCCCCTCATCCCCCTCCTTTCCCCCCTTTCCCCCCTCCCCCGAAGACCTCTCTCTCTCTCCCCCATCCCCCCCCCCCCCTCCCCTAAGTCGTTTTACGGTCACAGATGTGCCGTGTATTTGGAGTACCATCCTCCCTCTAACTAACCCCCCCACCGTCTCTCTCTCTCTCTCTCTCTACACACAGGTGTTCTCACCTGCCAGAGCCACGTCGTTGTCTATTCGCGATTAGCGGTCTCGCCGTCGTAGTCGTAAAGGACCAAGTCCAACCACTAGCCCCTTTAGTTTGACTTTTGAGTTAGCCGCGGATCGTTCTTGTAGGTCAGAACACGAGGCCCCTTGATTTTTTGGAAAGGTAAGGTCAAGTTAAGTTGATAGGTGAATTATGGTGGTTAGGTTAAATTAGGTTAGGTTAGGGCGCGTTCATTTGGACGAAATGACTTCAATTGAACACGCTGCTGCTGCTCTTTGAAAGAAACTTCGTGGATTTGTTGATTTGTGTCAAAGTCAATAATTGTGCTTTTGTGGTTTGGCCAGGTCATGATTTTCGTGCTTGCTGGAAGTTTCTTTTTTTTAATGATTAGGTTGTGAAGTTAATGGATGATTAGGATGTGAAGTTATTGGATGATGAGGCTTGGAAATTCCTTGGTGATTAGGCTGTTGGAAGGGTAAGTTGATAATTGCTGTGAGTACTGAATTTGGATTGCTGTGAAGTTACTGGATGAATTGGCTGTGAAGTTACTGGGCGATTAGGCTCTGAAATTGTTCTCAAGTTCTTGAGCTGAAGTTTCACTGACACCTTTGTAAATATTTAGAAGGATGGTGCCTAGGTCCGAACAGCGGGGCCGGTACGTAATGTCCAGAGGCTTGGTATTTCGTCTCAAGCCTCGCTTTGCTGTGTAGGCATTTCCGGCGTTTTTGTAATGCATTTATTTATGATGCCGTATACTTTTAAGCTTATAAACTTCCTTTCCATAAGAGGCGAATCCCCCTGCGTGCTCATTACTTCCCTTCATTTATCTAGGGCAGGGGATCTTAATAGGGGGTATCTATACCCCTTAGGGGTATGTGAACCACTTGCTGGGGTTATGGGACTTGATGTCTGGATATTTTTATATATTTGATTTTAATGTCAGTGTATACTTGGGTACATTTTATAAATTTATAAAAAAACTATAAATGCTTTTGATTTTCTTCTATGTACTATTCATAGCTATCCATACCTAAAGTATGTATTAAGCTAAATATATTAAGGTATATATTGTCAATAATTAGGACTTGAGTGGACTTCAGCAATGAGGGTATGGAACCATATTGGGCAATTATTGGGGGTCTGGAGTCTCAGAAGGTTAAGAACCCCTGATCTACGTAAGGTAACTAAGGGTATTGGATTGTTGTTATCTTGGCTCTTAAAAGGTATTCTCGCCGCTGACTATTTTTTCTTTAGATTAGTCGTAATTCTATTAATCGCCTGTCATCCGTTTTGAAAATAAGTATCTTTAATATTTACGTGTATGTCTTATTTGCGACCACCAGAGAGAGAGAGAGAGAGAGGAGAGAGAGAGAGAGTGAGAGAGAGAGAGAAGAGAGAGAGAGAGAAGAGAGGGTCGAGGCGTCGATTGTTGTTGTACAACGTCTTTTCAACCAAGTACGAATTCGTAGCTTCATCTAACCAACGAATGTTGATTTTCCTCATCTTCCATATTTTACACGAATTTGCCTTGTGACAGCCTTTGCATCAGTCCTAGATATTCTTTAATTTCCTCAGGAATGGTTGGACTGTTTCAGGTTGTTTTATTTATTTATTTATTTATTATTTATTTTTTTTCACTTATTCGCTAAGAGAGGCTCCATTTTTTCATGCATTCATTTGCCTTAGTTCTGAACTCTTATAATTGCCTCTTTTAATTAGTCTGTCGAATGAAGCTGTTTGGTTTTACCTTTGGTGCTTGACTCGTGGTTGCAATGGTTAATTACGTCCGGTCACCTCTGGCCTCTTCCAATTTCAGGCTCGTTTCCGGCCTGGGCCTGAAAATGAATTTTGAAAAAACTTCTGTAACTTTACATTTCAACAAGTTTGTCTTAACGCCATCTGTTGAAAATTTCTCAAGTTTTTGCAGACTACTTTTGGAATTGTCTAGTGTTTTGGCTGTTTCATAAGAAGATGGTATAAGTGTGCCTTTATTGAATGTTAACAGTATAGGCCTTTTTATAAGCTGAATTATGGCGAACCTGGCAGAAGTTAATAGTTAATAGGTATTACTTTATTTTTATTTTGTTGTGGAGCTGTAGTGACATGAAAGACATTGTATTGCTTCTCCTACAAAATTTAACTCTCTCTCTCTCTCTCTCTCTCTCTCTCTCTCTCTCTCTCTCTCTCTCTCTCTCTCTCTCAATGAAGTCTCAATATTCAGTTTGAGTTGAACAGTATTTCGCTATTGCTTAATAAACCGACTTAGAGATGTTTGTAAAACAGGTAACTCTCTCTCTCTCTCTCTCTCTCTCTCTCTCTCTCTCTCTCTCTCTCTCACAGCTGAGAGTAGATGACTAATACCTGATAGTGCTCACAGATTATGAAGAGTGGTAGAATTTCTGTGTATACACAGGTGTATCAAGGTAATCATAAAATGCGTGTTTTTTTTTTTTTCTTTTCCGTCTACCCTTGATCCAGTTACGGAACTGGGGGGGGGGGGGGGGGGGTGGGGGGGTGGGGGGGAGTGAGTGAGACTGTTGGTAGTATGAAGCCTTTGAAAGAGTTGCTGTTATTCTTGATTACGCAATTTTCGTAATACATATATATTATATATTACAAAATATTTTGTTTCTGCTAATCTGTATGGGGATGTTCATGTTATGCTTTATGATTGTATTGGTTGTGATTGTGTAAGTTGTGAGATGGTATTATAGTATTACAACAGTAATGATTTCATATTATTATTATTATTATTATTATTATTATTATTATTATTAGTTATTCAGCCTGTGGTTTCTCAGCAGTCCTAACACTACGGTCTTATTGCCCGTCATCAGTTCTCGAAACGTTGGTTAGTCTTTTCTTGGAACTGGGGATTCAATCTCTCTCTCTCTCTCTCTCTCTCTCTCTCTCTCTCTCTCTCTCTCTCTCTCTCTCGTTGATTCGACGACTGAATTTCCAAATAAAATTATCTTCGGGACCTTTTCATTTCCTGTGGCTCAATGAAACGATCTCTCTCTCTCTCTCTCTCTCTCTCTCTCTCTCTCTCTCTCTCTCTCTCTCTCTCTCGTTTTGTTTATCTTGAATCCGTCTCAATAGTCAGATGTTTCATGTATAAGAGGTGGCATCAGAATAAACATGAAAAATACTACTAAGAAATAGTGAACCCAATATGTATTTAAGATAGAAGGATGAAGTGAGAGGTTCAGACGTGTTACGAATGCCCTGTGTATAATGTACGAAGCGTCTAGTGTAACTTCTACACAGAGGATACTTCATAATTCAGCAGTCGACATAAAGCTATAGTTTTTATGGTAGGTACATTTTATCGTAATATGTACAAAAGCGAAGATCTCCCGTAGAGGGGTAGTGCCGTCAGTGGACTCATGCGGTGCACTGTAGGCATTACTTAAGGTTCTTTGCAGAGTGCCCTCGGCCAATAGCTGCAATCACTTTCGTTCCTTTTACTCTACCTCCCTTTACTCTACCTCCTTTCGTATTCTCTTGCTTCCATCTTACTTTCCACCCTCTCCTAACAATTGTTTCATAGTGTAACTGCTTTGAGGTTTTCCTCCTGTTACGCCTTTCAAACCTTTTACTGTCAATTTCCATTTCAGCCCTGAATGACTTCCAGGTCCCAGTGATTGGTCTTTGGCCTAAATTCTATATTCAACTCGACTCAAAAGCGAGAAACGAGAAAAATAAAAGTTGAAAAGAATTTCTTTGTGTAGCGGAAATCATATATATTTTTTAAAATTAAATCGATAAAAGTTTTAGATAGTCAGTATATTGCTGATTATGTCGACTATTGCACATCAAAGCATGTATCAGTAATTTTTTTATGGTAGTGATACGCGAGTTAATGCGTAGCTTATTATCATCGCTGTTTCTACGAAATAAAAATAGGAGGAAATAACTTCGATATAACTGCAAGCTGATAAGGTTTCGTGGTATGTAAGCTGTCATCAGCTTATCTTGTCCTGTCGAGTATGATTTGAAATAAAGCACATTGCTGTTGTCATTGTGGTAACGCTCTCTCTCTCTCTCTCTCTCTCTCTCTCTCTCTCTCTCTCTCTCTCTCTCTCTCAAACGAATTATCTATCTGGTTGGTGACGAACAGTTGCAGCTGGAGTATAATTTATGAATGGTTTCGCCCAGTTGAGTGACCTGTTTGGCGGAGTAATGAACACACAGTCTCTCTCTCTCTCTCTCTCTCTCAGGTACGCTTAACTTTTAGAAAGCACGCCCATCTGTCCCTTCTTATTCAGTTTGAGATAAGAGTTAGAGTTGTCCAGTTGAGAGAGAGAGAGAGAGAGAGAGAGAGAGAGAGAGAGAGAGGCTTGATTGTCAATACCATGTCAATACCATATCATCTAATCTCTGGGGATGGTAGGGCTACTACAAGGCAATTCTCATCCCCACCTGAGTGAAACCATTCATGAGATACTCATAAGATCTGTGTGTGTGTGTGTGAATGCAGATGTTGAGTGGTGGAGATCAATGATGTTCACACATAAAGATTTGACATTATGGTGGAAGGTTGCAATGATTGATGATATACAGTCTCTCTCTCTCTCTCTCTCTCTCTCTCTCTCTATATATATATATATATATATATATATATATATATATATATATGTATATATAATATATATATATATATAATGTGCAATATGTTATGCAAGCTTCGTAAACAGTGTGGTGTTCTGCTGATTCACGTCCTCTGCGTATGCTAAGTCAATCGAATTTTTTGTCGTTACTCCAATCTGAACATACTAATAACTTTTATTTTTTTATTCATAAGAGAAGCAAATATAGAGGGGCACAGAACATTCCTATGTAGCACCCCACTAATTATTAATTGTCGGCTCCTTCAAAATTAATTTGCATCTGTTTTGTTGGTGGTTGTCTATGTTAACTATACCAAAGACTTGAGACCTTCCCACTAGGCCGTGGACTTGCCATTACAGTCGTCTATGGACACTCAAATGCCGTGACTTATTCAATTTAACCGTCATTAGGGAATATTTACAATTCTGTACGCTGTTGTACGAAGTTTCAACTAAAATATTTTATCTTTATTACCCCTGAATTTTCCAAACAAAAACATTTCTTTCCAAAACCATCTTTTACTTTGCATTTTCCAAAATCATCTTGTTCATCTGGAAGTGTTTCCCGTACTGGGTTCGTGCTGTCATTACACCTCGGCGGTGCACTGTAGGCATTACCTCAGCTTATTTGAAGCATCCCATCGGTCCCTAGCTACCAACCCCTTTCATTTCTTTTACGTTACCTCCGTTCATATTCTCTTTCTTCCATCTTTCTTTCCAAAAACCATCTTGTTCATCTGGAAGTGTTTCTCTTACAGGGTTCATGCTGTCATTACACATTAGCGGTGCACTGTAGGCATTATTTCACCTTATTTGAAGCATACCATCGGTCCCTAGCTACCAACCCCTTTCATTTCTTTTACGTTACCTCCGTTCATATTCTCTACCATCTTTCTTTCAGCCACTCCTAATAGTTGATTCGTTGTGCAGCTGCTTTGAGGTTTTCCTCCTGTTACAACTTTCAAACCTTTTCACTGTCGATTTACCCTTTCATCTCTGATTGACCTCGTAGGTCCCAGTGGTTGGCCTTCGGCTTAAGTTCGGTATTCCATTCCATTCCATTTGAAGTGTCTCTTCAATTTCATTTGGCAGCTTGATCAGAACCAGGACACCAAATATTTCCATGAACACAGGTGTGAATGAGAGAGTGCCTGGATATATCACATACAGTCAGGTCAGTTTTCCTTGGTGTCGTTGCTCTTGGCTCCCAACTCTCAATTATCATGTTTTTATCTCGTCCTTCTATATTCAGCAAAACAGTCAAGTTAATATACGAAGTTGGTG
>NC_087209.1:418045-437789 GCF_015104395.2 Macrobrachium nipponense | reverse complement strand
ATAGCGTTGCCAGACGCACGATCATTGCGAACTTAAACCATTAATAAGATAAAAACTACCGAGGTTAGAGGGCTGCAATTTGGTATGGTAGACGATTAGAGGGTGGATGATCAACATACCAATTTGCAGCCCTCTAGCCCCAGTAGTTTTTAAGATCTGAGGGCGGACAGAAAACTAAAAAGATCCGCGTCCCAAAAGGCCTGGAATCGAGAAACTTAACCAAACTGAGCCTTGTATCCGAGTGTACCGGACCGTGACCATCCTTCACCTTGAAACGAAGCGATAGAATGTATATTACAGGAATTGTGTAGCTTCTCTGCCATTGCTTAAGGACTTGGTGCGTAGGACTCTCCTCCTCCTCCTCCTCCTCTCCTACTCCTCCTCTTCATTTAAGGATGAGTTTCTTTGTGGCTTCCGGTTGAGATGAACCGCCTCAGGCTGGCTGAGTTTGTGGTTGTTCCGGGAAGACTAAGTACGCCAAGTCCTAATGACTGAAGACCTCTTCCTATGAGTTAACATTGTCATATTTGTTCCTATGATCGTGTATTTTATCTGTAACACTTTTCTTCTTTGTTAAATACCTGTGTGATGTTGCGAGGTCACGGATTTCTCCAAGGATAGATAGTAATTCTGAGATAAGTTTAATTTCATTAAGTAATACGAAAGGTGGTATATTTCGTAGATTCTGACCCAATGGGGGTTTTTGGGGTGTGCCTGTTCTGGTTTTTGTGTGTATATATATATATATATATATATATATATATATATATATATATATATATTGTCCCCTCTTAGGGGGCTAGTGCATTACCAAAGGTTGTTTGTAATGTCTTAAAATTTAGCCCCTATTATTCGCGTCCACTTTTCGGCTTTTTACTATACATCCATTCCCCCCTCCCTCTCTTAAATCTTGTCTTTAAATCTTACTGTCCAACCCCTCTGTTACTCCTAAGTGCAACTGTGGGGATCCTAAGTCCCTCTTATCACTGTCCTAAGCGCTGGATGCTCGTCTCGATATCCTAAATTTCCTGATTCCATCGCTCACAATACGTCTGGGAAATGCTGTAGCGTTTGTAATTGCATCATTGTTGAAATGTACTGTATTTTTCTTAACTTTAGAGAAAGAAATATTGATCCTTCCTTCAAGGTAATGTCCAGGTACGCGCGCGCACAGTAATCTATAACGTAACACTCGGAAAGAATGTTTTTTTCCCCACTAGTAACACCTTGTTACAGTCCTTCATCCAGCTTCACTCACTACGTGTGACGGCAGTTTTGAGTGACCTACTATTTGTTATGTGGTATTCGTCGAATGTCCTAAATTTGGCAGATGAAGTTTGGAGCAGTTTATTGACCTCGTTTGGACCCAAGGTCGGTTTTCGTGTGTGCTGCCTCGTTGTGACACTTGTGGAGAGCGAGTTACAAATTGTTTTCTATAGCAGCGGTTGGTTTCTCTCTCTCTCTCTCTCTCTCTCTCTCTCTCTCTCTCTCTCTCTCTCTCTCATACACGTACACACACTCTTACACACACACACACACTTGCTATCAGGTAAAGATCTACGTTAACCATCTTGTTCCAAGGCATTGCACAGTATATAGAAATTATACCGAATTACGTTAGGCACCATTTTGACAATTTCGAAAAAGGTCGGAAACTAGACTTGAAAGTGACGTACGTATGGCAAAACTTTATACAAATTAGAAAGACCTTATAGTTCCTTCGTAAGTTTATTTCAAACGAAATAGCCTTGTTTCAATACACTTACTTCCTATTCCTGGTCGTTTCCAGATCCAAGGAGTCTGTCAGTTCCCGCGCGCGCGCTAAATTATCACACTTTGCCGCCAGGATTTGTGCCGAGTCATTCCATTTCGGATATATTTTTTGGTCGCATTGTATTTATTATTATTTTTTGTTCTTTTTTGCTGGAAGATTGAAATTCACGGATGACCTCCGTTGATCAAGGAACTCGTGTGAGTAATGGGTCTTGGATTGACCAAGTATTTTTTTCCCAAGGGTTTTACTGTTGTGGTTTCAATATTACTGTAAAAGAAAACTATTGAGATGGCTTTTTCTGTCTTCAAAACCAATGAGGCTATAAGGTTGCATACCAAATTGCAGCCCTGTAGCCTCTAGTACTTTGTTTTGTCAAAGGTTAAAGTTAGCCATGATCGGGCAAACGCTAAAAGACAGGCCACCACCGGGCCGTGGCTGAAAGTTCCATGAGCCGCGGCTCATACGGCATTATACGCTGTACAGAAAACTAATTCTAATTACTTACTTTTTTTTATGAAGCTATTGCAGTCCACTTACTATGGTTCCAACATGATGTTTGATAGCTTTGCGCTTATCCTGTTACTAACGGCCGTTGTTTTATTTTGTATTGGAGGATTTAATCGAATATTATATTGTATATGGCAGCTGTTAATTTGCTTATGTGTTTTCACCGCCAAATGAATCCTGATTATATTGAATTGTTATATATATTAATTGTTGATATCTTGAAGGGTTGTAAGGCTTTGGTTTACCGAAAACTGCATTTTTTTGCATTTTCACGGTTGTAATTACGTTCGTTTGGGCTAATATAAGATTTAATTTTCATTTAGGTACTGACTTATCGACTCCTTATTCTTAAAAACTCTTCTCTCTCTCTCTCTCTCTCTCTCTCTCTCTCTGCTACCGAAAAACCAGGACTGGAGGAAGGGAGAGGCGTCTCGAATCGGTTATCAGAAAATGATGATCAACATTGAGTAAAGTCGTGATATTCGGAAGAAGGGTCGTGATGAAGTTTGTGGTAGAACATCGTATCTCTCTCTCTCTCTCTCTCTCTCTCTCTCTCTCTCTCTCTCTCTCTCTCTTTCTTTCCAGTGTAATTCCCACTAGAAGTACCTCCTAGTTGATGCACTGCACCGGACTCTCTCTCTCTCTCTCTCTCTCTCTCTCTCTCTCTCTCTCTCTCTCTCTCTCTCTCTCTAAGCTCTGCACGGTGAAAAGGTGCAATGCCAGTTGCTGAAAATTATCTTGCGTACAAAAATGTTCCTTCAGTGACAATTCTTTTAACCGAATTCTTTTATCCTGTGTTCTTTTACATGCGGAGCCATTTTACTCGTGTAAAAGTACTTTCGTTTGAGTTTCCTTTGACTAATAATTTTCATCAATCTTCAAGTACTTTTATTGTAGTCTCCCTATAATTCTCATTAATCCAAAAGAACTTTTATTGTAGTTTCCCTATACTTCTCATTAATCCAAAAGTACTTTTATTGTAGTTTCCCTATACTTCTCATGAATCCAAAAATGCCCTAACGAAGAAAATAAAAAAAAAAAAAAAAAATAATTGTAGAAACTTAACCCATAGCCAGTATTTGATGACAAGATTGACGTCTATACGTATGCTTTGAGAACGCACCTTAATCCCTTTTGTTCCCATAATTGCATTCCTAGAAAATCAGCCTTTGTTAAATAACAGTGAGCAACCAATGGAAGCACTCGCAGAAACAGCGAGGCCACAAACGCTTTGGAAATGACAATACTTAAGTCAATTAATACCTTAAGGTTCTGAGGGAACCCAGATGGAACCAAGGATTCATGATTGTACCAAATTATGATGTACATAAGTTGTGTATTATTCATGAGTAATAAACATGAGTTTTATTTTTTATCTGGTATATATCTGGTCTTAACTTTTTCATGGTTTTTAAGGCTATCTGGTAATATTACCGAGTCGTCTTAGATTTATGGGTGATAGAGCTCTTTAGCAACCCATATAGATGTACATATATAAATTTATATATGTAAATATATACATCCATACATACATACACACACACACACACACACACACACACACACACACACACACACATATATATATATATATATATATATATATATATATATATATATATACATACATACATACATACATACATAGTACATATATACACATAAAATTAATACATATATATAAATATACATAATGACGGAATTTAAAAGCAATTATTAATCCTAGGTTTACTGACTGAGAATATAAATACATATAATACACGTACACAGATACATATACATCTGTTGATACTTCTGAAGTAATCTTCCATTCTTTCCAACTTCCTGGAAACTCCGTTCCACTGAGATCAGAGAGAGAGAGAGAGAGAGAGAGAGAGAGAGAGAGAGAGAGAGAGAGAGAGGAGAAAGAAAGGAGAAAGGAGGAAAGGAGGGGAAGAAGTGAGAGATTGACTGACAGAAGGCGACCTGTTTCCAGGAAGTCCAGAGTGGCTGGAGGAATGTTGAAAGACGTCTCTCCTCCTCCTCCTCACCCTTCCATTTCTCCTCCCTGACTTCCTCATCCTCCGCTCTCTCTCTCTCTCTCTCTCTCTCTCTCTCTCTCTCTCTCTCTCTCTCTCGAGTTGACCTTATACTATAAAAAAAACTGGTTTACTTAAGGTAGATTCTTGGATGAGCCCCATGCCTACGAGTTGTTAGTTCGGCGGCCGCTGATAGGCTGAGAGCTGCCTACCTCCCGGTACCAGCCAATCAGCGGCCACCAAACAAACTTCTCGTGAGAATAGGGCTCATCCAAGAATCTACCTTAAGTGAACCAGCTATAGTCATGAATTTGACTACGGTCCCAGTCCACGTTTCGCAAAATTGGAGGAATTGAAATTGTATTCTTCTCTTCCCTTTTGCGATCGTTGCGAAAGTTCGTTTCGAAGACAGTTATAGTAGATGTGCCTCACACTGAGGGACCTGGGGCAACCCGAACAAGATGTAAGGTCCGGTCAGGTTAAAGATCGTCGGTAAAGTGGAGCTTCTTTGTTTTATACATTGCAGATTTTGAGAAAGTGTGGTCACGCCTCGAGTAATACCTTTATATATGTAGTATGTATAATATATATATATATATATATATATATATATATATATATATATATATATATATATATATATATATAATATATATATATATATATATATATATTTATATATATATATATATATATATATATATATATATGTATATATATATATATATATATATGTGTGTGTGTGTGTGTGTGTGTGTGTGTGTGTTTCTTTTAGGCCTCAATAAGACTGGATGATTTGGATTCCAGGTCAAGTAATTTAGAAAGTACAAGCTTTCGATGAGTTTATTCATCAGGTACCGATGAATAGACCATATATACATAGAGCGCCGCAGTGGCGTGGTCGGTATGGTTGTTTTGGCGCGAACACCTCGTTGGCCGCGAGTTCGATTCGCGGGCATTCCATTGAGGGATGAGAGATGTGTATTTCTGGGTGATAGAAGTTCACTCTCGACGTGGTTTCGGAAGTCACGTCAAGCCGTTGGTCCCGTTGCTGAATAACCACTGGTTATACATACACAGTGATGATGTGTGGCTATTTTGATTATATATATATATATATATATATATATATATATGAATATTTTTTGTTTTTACCTATTTACTTTAAAACCATATTATACTAAATTGGAACCGCTAGTTAGAATATCTCTCTCTCTCTCTCTCTCTCTCTCTCTCTCTCTCTCTCTCTCTCTCTCTCTCTCTGCTTCATTTTGAACCTAATTTAGTATGTATTAAGAGACCTTGTCCCGTTAATGAATGCGTGTTTATGCTCGCAAACTCATACACGTCAGTGTTGTTTCTTTTTCTTTTTCCACCTGAGTCAAGGTTGCATTTAAATGACAATAACTACGAGGGACTGAGCGCCTATTGTCAAATGTCAAAGTCGGCCTATTAATCTCTTTTACCTAGAAATATTAAATTGAACGTTGGTTATAAAGTCATGACACAATTTATCTCAATGAAATTCGCGTGTTCACTACCTGGAGGTAATAAATTGAATGTTATATGAAGTTATATCACTTGGTGTTTTATCTTTCGGAAATTTGTTTTTGCTATAGTAGATTCACATCAACCGTGCATTTGATGTCTAGGCCAGTCCCTTCCGACGCTCCTGATTGGCTGTTGATAAGCCAATCAGAGGGCTAGAAGCGCACTCTCGAGAGTTCACATGGGTAGGAACTATGTTCCACCTCTCCTGAGGGATAGGTCTTTCAAAAGTATCCCTTAGGAGAGGTGGAGCATAGATCCTGCCCATGTGAACTCTCGATAGAGTGAGTTTCGAGCCCTGTGATTGGCTCTTCAACAGCCAATCAGGAGCGTCGGAAGGGACTGGCCTAAACATCAGGGGCACGGTTGATGTGAATCTACTATATTAGAGGACTGTGATGATCAGCAGTACCTGAATTCGTTTCATCAATGAATAGATTTTTTGACTTTTTAATCTGTTGCAAATTTGGTTTTTTAAAATAGTTTCAATATTGGACAGTTTGAGAAGCGGTGGACATTGTTTGATGTTGCGTTTTCGTAGACTGTTGCTACTTTAGCTAATATCCTAATTTAACATTTCTGTTGAAACTTTCATTTTTTTTAATGTTTTAGTAACTTCTTTTCCCACTGATGTTTTATATCCTTATGAATTTTGCACGTGTTACGTGGCTTAAATGATAACGATGTTGAATGTGTAACATTTTCATTCATTCATCACACCTCGTAATTCATTTTTATTCATCGACCATTCATCGTATTCATCATTCACTTATTTCACGTTCTTCGTTATAAGTTACATTCCTTTTAAAAGCATTTTAGTGTTCTGTGAAGCATACGATCGGAGGCGAAACTCATATTCAATATCGTTCTTTCACCCTATCATTCATTTTTTTAATAATTACAAATTTCACTCATTTATCACCTTTTCCTATAATAATTAACCCATTTATTTAGCCTTCATAGCATTTTTGTACAGCAAAGGAATAGAGCCGTAACTTCTGTGTATTCATAGCTCGTCATTCATATTTATTCATCACTTAATTACCTTTGCATTCACTTATTCACCTTATCATTCACTTATTCACCTTTTCATTCACTTAATCACCATTTCATTCACTTATTCACCTTTTCATTCACTTATTCACCTTATCATTCACTTATTCACCTTTTCATTCACTTATCCACTTTCTCATTCACCTTTTCATTCACTTATTCACCTTTTAGCTCACTTATTCACCTTTTAATTCACCTTACTCATTATCGTCTCCTTCCTTTCCCTTCAGGGTTGCATGGAGTGACGATGCAAGACTATGAGTGGAACTTCTGGCGGCGCCGGTGGATACGGTGATGGCAACGCCTACGCTTACGCCCACGGCGGTCAGGCCGGCGGGGCCTCGACCGTGGGCGGGGATGCCGCTGCCGCCGCTGGCGGGCGGCGTAGCCATGCCCGCAGCGCCTCGCACTGCGGCATCATGATCAACAGAGATCCGCCCATCCTCGATCAAGGTGATCATTATTATTATTATTATTATTATTATTATTATTATTATTATTATTATTATTAAGTAAACGTCATTGTTAGTGTATTATTAAGATAGTGGTTATGGTATTATTATTATTTTTGTTATTATTAAGTAAACAACATTGTTAGTGTATTCTTATGATAGTGGTTATGGTATTATTATAATAAGTTAACGCCATTGATAGTGTATTATTCTTATCATAGTGCTTATAGTATCTATTATTATTATTATTATTATTTTTTTTTTTTTTTTTTTTTTTTTTTTTTTTGCTGCTATCACAGTCCTCCAATTCGACTGGGTGGTATTTATAGTGTGGGGTTCCGGGTTGCATCTGCCTCCTTAGGAGTCCATCACTCTTCTTTACTATGTGTGCCGTTTCTAGGATCACACTCTTCTGCATGAGTCCTGGAGCTACTTCAGCCTCTAGTTTTTCTAGATTCCTTTTCAGGGATCTTGGGATCGTGCCTAGTGCTCCTATGATGATGGGTACGATTTCCACTGGCATATCCCATATCCTTCTTATTTCTATTTTCAGATCTTGATACTTATCCATTTTTTCCCTCTCTTTCTCTTCAACTTTGGTGTCCCATGGTATTGCGACATCAATGAGTGATACTTTCTTCTTGACTTTGTCAATCAACGTCACGTCTGGTCTGTTGCACGTATCACCCTATCCGTTCTGATACCATAGTCCAAGAGGATCTTTGCCTGATCGTTTTCTATCACTCCCTCAGGTTGGTGCTCGTACCACTTATTACTGCAAGGTAGCTGATGTTTCTGCACAGGCTCCAGTGGAGGGCTTTTGCCACTGAATCATGCTCTTTTTTGTACTGGTTCTGTGCAAGTGCCTGCATTCACTTGCTATGTGGTTTATGGTTTCATTTTTCGTATTGCACTTCCTACATATGGGAGAGATGTTATTTCCGTCTATCGTACTTTGAACATATCTGGTTCTTAGGGCCTGATCTTGTGCCGCTGTTATCATTCCTTCAGTTTCCTTCTTTAGCTCTCCCCTCTGTAGCCATTGCCAATTGTCATCGCTGGCTAGTTCTTTAGTCTCTCATGTATTGTCCGTGCATTGGTTTGTTGTGCCAGTCCTCTGTTCTTTGCTGTCTTTCTCCTGTCTCTGTATATTTCTGGGTCTTCGTCTACTTTTATTAGTCCTTCTTCCCATGCACTCTTTAGCCACTCGTCTTCACTGGTTTTCAGATATTGCCCAGCGCTCTGTTTTCGATGTTGACGCAGTCCTCTATACTTAGTAGTCCTCTCCCTCCTTCCTTTCGTGTTATGTATAGTCTGTCCGTATTTGCTCTTGGGTGTAGTGCTTTGTGTATTGTCATTTGTTTCCTGGTTTTCTGATCTATGCTGCGGAGTTTCTGCCTTCGTCCATTCCACTATTCCTGCGCTGTATCTGATTACTGGCACTGCCCATGTGTTTATGGCTTTTATCATATTTCCGGCGTTGAGTTTTGACTTGAGTATCGCCTTGAGTCTGTGCATATATTCTTTCCTGATCGTGTCCTTCATCTCTTGGTGTTTTATATCTCCTCCTTCCATTATTCCCAGGTATTTGTATCCTGTCTCATCTATGTGTTTGATGTTGCTCCCATCTGGTAGCTTTATCCCTTCAGTTCTCGTTACTTTGCCTTTTTTGTAAGTTGACTAAGGCGCATTTTTCTATTCCAAACTCCATCCTGATGTCCCCAGATACAATCCTTACAGTCTGGATTAGGGTATCTATTTCCTTGATGCTCTTACCATACAGCTTGATGTCGTCCATGAACATCAGATGGTTGATTTTGTTGCCTCTTTTCTTGAGTTGGTAGCCGGCATCCATCTTCTGTAGTACTTTTGTCATGGGAATCATGGCTACTACGAAGAGTAGTGGGGACAGTGAGTCGCCCTGGAAGATCCCTCTCCTGATATTAACCTCTGCTAGTCTTATTCCTGAGCTTGTAAGTATTGTATTCCAGTTGCGCATTGTATTTTTGAGGAAGCTGATGGTATTTTCCTCTGCCCCATATATTTTCAGGCATTCTATTAGCCATGTGTGTGGTATCATGTCGAAGGCTTTCTTATAGTCTATCCATGCCATGCTTAGGTTGGTTTTCCTTCTCCTACTGTTCTTCATTACCATTTTGTCTATTATTATTATTATTATTATTATTATTATTATTATTATTATTATTATTTTAACCAGACTACTTATAATTGTCCCTAATACAGACCTGGGAGAGGGTGGGAAGTAAGATGGAAGAAAGAGAACACGAACGGAGGTACAGTAAAAGGAATGAAGTGGGTTGCAGCTAGGACCCTAAGGGACTCCGCAAACAACTTAAAAATAAAGCTTACAGTGCGCCGTGCGAGGTGCACTGACGGCATTATTCAACGTGGTATTAGGGTTAAGGAGACAATTAGATTGAAAGAACTATAGATTATTTAGCGGGGCACGGGCAATGGGCACGGAACCGGATATTGGGTGAAAGTCCCTTTGATGACAGGGCATCAGATCGAGTAGTAACGGAGGGTATGTGGCGTGATGGTGATTGATGATGATATGTAGTGTATCCTTGCATCGTTTCTGTTATGATGGTGAAGTTTGATGACGTTATGTTACGTCACTACGAGTTTTTTTTTTATTATTATTATTATTGAGGCGTTTAGTACGACGTTTAGTTTGAGGAGAAGATATAACTAAAGGTATAAACCCTTAAGTCTGGAGAATTCTCTTATTAAGGTAAAAGTTAATTATTTTTTGTGTTGATACGTAAATGTTATATTGTATATCCTAAGGCTGCGTCAGTCTATAACTGCAAAATAAACTAGCACATCATCACCTAAAACTATATATGTTTTCATTACCAGTTTGTATGATAATGAATAAAGGGAAACAGTTGCAAAGAAGAATTAATTTCATCTGGGGATGATGAAATAATAAATTTTTATCCATTAAAACTCTTGTAATAGGTTTTGTTTGGCCAATACAGTGCATATAGGGAAATTGGTGAAATTTCTATTTCTCTCTCTCAAGGAAGGTGAGAGAGAGAGAGAGAGAGAGAGAGAGAGAGAGAGAGAGAGAGAGAGAGAGAGAGAGAGAGAGAGAGAGAGAGAGAGAGAGAGACTTTTTGAGGTTCTTTGTTACGTATCCCAATATGTCAGAATGAAACCTCTGGTGAACTTTTGAATTGGAAGGCGAATCGAATATAATAAACTGGTTGGAAAGGGTGGAAAGTAAATTGCTGAGAGAGAGAGAGAGAGAGAGAGAGAGAGAGAGAGAGAGAGAGAGAGAGAGGATGTAATCACTCTCTCTTAAGGGATATTACCGTCCTATTTCTTCAACACTATCAGATTTCTCACCTCAAGTCTTCCGTCCCCAACAGGCATGAGCGGCACCATGCCGGTGGGCGTGGGCGGAGGGATGGGCGGTGGCATGGGCATGACGGCTGGTGGGGGCGGTGCCGCTGGGGGGCGGCTGGGCAAGAGCCACCAGAGGACCTTCTCCCACGGGCAGCTGGTGGAGGGGGGGAGGGGCCACAGGAGATACGGCTCCAAGACGGACTTCATCCTCCCGGCGGGGCACCAGGAGAGGGAGCAGAAGAAGACGCCCTTGAGGTCTTCCACCTTCCCCAAGGGCCACTCCCGCCAGGCCTCCAGGTCAGAGTCCCTCTACACCATCCGGCAACAGCGCAGGACCCTCCTGCAGAAGATCATGTTCTGGAAAAAGGTAATCGGATTTTTTTTTTATGATTTTTTCTTTTGCTTTCGAGGAATATTTAGTAGTTATTTTAGGTTTCAATAGATTAGCTGTTTAATTTTTTTTCTGGAGAATATTTTATAGTTATTTTAGGATTCAATAGATTAGCTGTTCTTTTATTTTCTTTCTGGGGAATATTTTATAGTTATTTTAGGTTTCAATAGATTAGCTGTTCTTTAATTTTTTTTCTGGGGAATATTTTATAGTTATTTTAGGATTCAATAGATTAGCTGTTCTTTTATTTTTCTTTCTGGGGAATATTTTATAGTTATTTTAGGATTCAATAGAACAGCTCTGTTTTTGTTATTGATTTATTTTTTACTTTATTTATTTTTTGTCTAAATGATTAACTCAATTTCTTATACACACACACACACACACACACACACACACACACGAGAGAGAGAGAGAGAGAGAGAGAGAGAGAGAGAGAGAGAGAGAGAGAGAGAGAGAGAGAGAGAGAGAGAGCGTATTCTGATTGTTAATTCTCAGTTTACGTCACTCTTAACCTTTCCGTCGCCATAGCAATACTCTCGTTTTTTCTTTATGCTCAAACACCTCGGGGTCACAAATGAATGGCACTGCCTTCATAAATAAATGTTGCCACCAATTTATGGCAGTTCCCTTAGAAGTGACTCTCTGTTGTTGTTGTTGTTGTTGTCTCCTGCAAACGAAAGTGCATGGCAATGCTGTAGCAAACCTCTTTCCTTAAGCTGTAAGTGGAGGAGGAGGAGGACGAGGACGGACTTTCAAAAATGATTCGCCAAGTCCCCTTTTGCCAATCGATCACATTGATGGATAGCAGTGCTCGTAAAACACTCAGTCGCAAATGGGTAGCAGTGCGATGACAGTCTCTCTCTCTCTCTCTCTCTCTCTCTCTCTCTCTCTCTCTCTCTCTCTCCCAGACTCTTAGTCACGAAGGGCTCTATGCTCCCCGAATCTTTTTACAATTCGTCCTTGACATTTTCAAGGTGGACCTTTTAGTGACGGAATCGTTCGCCTCACAGCCGATCTCAGTCTACTTGGCGATTCTTGGCGGTGAAGCCGTAGCAGCCTTTTGTTGCGTCTGTGTGGAAGCAAAAATCATAATCATAATAATAATAATAACGGCCAAGGTTTTATGATGACGTGAATTCCTGTGGCCAAGTGTATCGGGAAGAAGACTTGAGAGAGACTGACTGACTGACTCCTCGCTCTGATTATCTTGACGACATCAGTCATCTGTGAATTTCTAGTCTCGAGTTGCTTCCCAGTGGAAAAGAAAAGATTGCTTCCTCCAAGGTTGTGGTTATAATACGGTTTTTTTTTTTTTTTTTTTACTGGTAATGATAATTTTTTTGGAGAGTCGCAATCCCTTTTTCTAAAGGAAGGAAAGACGATAACTTTTCCAAGGTTTGAGATCTAAATCCCAATAGTGGAGAGACTACGATTTTTTGTGGTGGTGAGTAGCATAAGCGGAAAAGAGGTCCTCCCAATATTGAAGGTTTTGCATCGATCCCTGTGACAAACTGCAGCTATAAGGCCTCTGGTATGGTTGGAAAACAGTAAGAATATGGATCCTGAACTAAACTTGACAGAGGCCAACGCGTATTATCATCATCATAATCTTTTTCGCACCAATCGATAAACTTCGCCGCAATCATGTATTTAAATTCCGCCTCGTACGAAATGGTGGTGAGGCGAATTTCGGCCACTGGCCAAGTGACCACCAGAATAAGACCCCTGCAAGCTCGCTGTGGCTTTATGCCGACGCGGCGCAAGGATTCCAAGGTATTCCCAGCCTCTCAATCATTTTTTGTGCTGTTGAACCAGTTTTCAAGTTAGATCCAGTTACCGCAGATTTTTTTTTTTTTTTTTTTTTTTTTTTTGCTCGTATCAGTTGTGTTATTGGACAATGTTATTAGTGAGTAATATTTACCTCTACGTAAGGTTTCAGAAGGACCTTTACCATACCGTTTCAGTTATCTTTCAAGCAATTTTTCTGTTCTTGACGGATATCGATCACTTACACCGATAAAAAAATTCTAACCTAAGCTTTTCAGTAATGAAGATTTAATAGAAAAGTTATTTTGGAGCTCGTATATTTCCAGAAAGAAAAAGTCAGCCTTAAAGGTCGAATTGGAAACGGTAAACATTGCTTTAGATGTTTAAACATTCGTAAATACTTGTGGAGATGTTTAAAGATTGAAATTCCCCCTGGAAAAATGTTTTGGAATGCCTTCACTTAAAGGGGAGGATGAAGAAAATAGACGTAAGGTTGTAAATAAAAATATCGAACCCATAACCTTGACATCAGAATTCAATCTGGATTAAAACGAGAATTTTTCGAAGCCGAATAACGGGAGAGGAACCAGACGTTTTCAGGGAGATAATCTAATCGATCAGTTGCTGTTTTTAGCCCGAGCGACGAAGCTGCCCTTTTGTCTGAAGATAAATCGCTCTTACATAGTTGATGCATCAATTATTAAAGAGTCACACGGTCCGATTGTTCAATTATAAGCTGATAATGTCTTTGTCTCCCCGATGGTATTGTATGTTTGCGTAAGAGTCGTGACTGAGAACGCCATTTGCTGCTTTTTAAGATAAATGAGGGATCCTGAAGCTCTGTGGACAAAGGTGTTACCTAGCCAGTACGTAACGTCAAATAAGGTCGGAAAAAAAGGTCACAGACTAGTTCTTGGTGAGGTCGGGTGTTAGAAACACACCTGTTATTTTAAGGTACATACATTCCTCTTTGACCAGTGGACCCGCTTTTATTCAATAACAGAAATATATTATCGTTTAGGAATGTATTATACAAAAGGTAATTTTGTTATGAACTGCATTTGACCCTTAATCTGTTCTATAAATACCTACGTTCGTCCTTGGTAGAGTACAAGCGAGTGGCCAGATTTGTTTTAGTTTTTATCACTAGGACTGTATGGTGGCCATCGAAGTCCACAGAGCAATCTAAAAGTCGTCGCATTTATACCAGTTCTTAATTGTTCGTATTTTAATCAATTTCCATCCAATATACTTATTAATGATTACATTAGCTTTGCGTAAACACCCTAATTGTGCTTTAGTTTTTATAATTGAGAAGCTTTAGTAGTTAAAAGTCTATGAGCAGTCTTAAGTCTTCATAAATAGCAGTATCTATATTTTCTCTTTCAAAAATAAATTTCCATCTATAATTTTGATGATTACGGCAACTTTGCGCTAACATAGTAACACTGCCATTTGACTGCAATAAGGCCAACCTCATTTTGTGGCTATGTAAGATATAGAGTGAATTCATTTCGTTTACTCGGCTTGATGTTGCTGTTCTGTGGGGAAATCGGAAGAGATCGTCAAGTGTTGTGGACCACAACTTCTGAGAAAATAGAAAAATAGAAGATAAAATAGAAAGATAGAAAGTCTTACTAAAACTGCGACTCAAATGTTACGTGGTCAGGTTCCTGGTCAGGTTAATCATCCAAGCTGTCTTGCTTATCTGATAATAAAAAAAAATGGATGACGTCCCTTAGTTTTTTTATTATTATTTTTTTCCCTGAATTATAGACGAAGTAACAGAACCTTGACGAAAAATTAGGCTCGAAATTGTTCTTACCTACATTGTATTTTGACCCTTGACCCCTTTTGACCTGACCTTGACCTGACCCATTGTGTCGGGACGAACTTTTAATCTTTAACTCGATTGTGGTAATCTATTGTTTGGAGATTGACAACATCACAATAGCTATTCATTGGCCATCTCTCTCTCTCTCTCTCTCTCTCTCTCTCTCTCTCTCTCTCTCTCTCTCTCTCATATACACACACAAACAAAAGGGTGTATACTTAATTATTTTTGTCTGTAGTTTGACTTGATTTGCAAAGTTCGTAGTATTTTATTTTTGGAGAAAATTAAGCCTAACCACCAAATTTAGCCCAATCCCATTACAGTAGGCACAGATGGATGATAGATTTATTTTCATTTTAATAATTTGTAATATTTTGATTAATTTCCCCTATCTAGTATATTAATGAAATTCGTTAAACTAATGGAAAATTATTTACTTTCATTGATAAGTTGATATATTTTTTATTGCACCGAAAGTCTCGCATATTTAATATATTTATGTATTGGTAAAGGCTCATTTATAAACAAATTGCTTGTTCAATAAAGTAAATAGTGTCTTTTGTTTTAATGTGCACATCAGCATTCACTCCCAAATGAACGAAACCAGCACATCGTCATTTCACGCATCATCATCACCCTACGTCGTAAAGTAGAGGACCGCGGGCAACGTGACCGTCCTGGTTGAAATCTCACTTTAATCTTTGTTTGTTTGTCTCTTCTCCCTCTCCCTCTCTCTCGCTCTCTCTCTCTCAGGTCCCCGAGGAATCCCGAACGCGCGTCCTGGTGCCCAACCACGTGGTGCCGCCCCACGTACCCCGGAGCGAGCACCCGAACGGGGCCTACCCGGACAACCGAATCTGTACCACCAAGTACACGCTGCTCACTTTCATTCCCAAGAATCTCTTCGAGCAGTTTCATAGGTGAGTGACTCGGCATTGGGTTGCAAGGGGGGGGGGGGGTGGCGTTGCAAAGGCAGATCTTCACTGTTAATACGTGCTACTATTACTAATACTTATGATAAAACTGTGAAGTATGCGGGGAGCCGATACAAAGGCAAATCCTCACAATTACTACTGCTACTGTTACCAGTATTATGATGTAGCCTTCACGTATGCGACGAGCTGTTACATATGCAAATCCTCACTATTACTACTAATGCTGGTACTATGGTATAACATCCACGTATGCGAGAAGGCGTTACTTAGGCAAATCCTCCCTCTTATTATTACTAGTACTATGGTATAACCTCTACATATGCTAGGAGCCGTTACATAGGCAAATCCTCACAACTATTACTACTAATACTAGTACTACTATGGCATAGCCTCCACGTATGCGAGAAGGCGTTACATAGGCAAATCCTCACTCTTATTACTACTATTACTAGTACAGCGAGGAGCTGTTACTTAGGCAAATCCTCACAACTACTACTACTAATACTAGTACTACTATGGTATAGCCTCCACATATGCGAGGAGCCGTTACATAGGTAAATAATCACAATTACGACTAATAATAATAGTACTACTATGGTATAACCTATACATATGCGAGGAGCCGTTACATAGGCAAATCCTCACAATTACTACTACTAATACTAATACTATTATGTATAGCCTCCACGTATGCGAGGAGCCGTTACAGAGGGCAGATCCTTTCACTGTGTTTATTACGTTGTTGACATGATTTTGATTTAGGCACTTTTGGTAATAAAAGCAAGTGCCGTGTTTAATGGAGCCATATGCTAGGAGGAATATAAAATCGACAGAATATGAGGCTGCTATTATCTGTTGACCTAAATAATACATTTGCTGATTTTTATTTTCGTTTCATTCTGACCAAAATAGTTTTTTTTCCTCCAATTCAAATAAAAATGCGTTAGATCGCGTATTCGTGAAATAAGTCAAACCCTTTATAATTGATCTTTATTCAAGAGCATTTTTACGCACTAACGCTAAAAGCTACGCTTTACTGCGTACGAAGAGACTTCATGAACGTCATCGATTATTATCATCAAGCACGAATGCCTCAATTTAAAAAAATGGTGAAACCACTATCATTATGACGGCTACTATTAGTGACAGTAAAGCCTCGCTACCACTGTCATCACTGTCAGTGATCATCGTAACCCCCAGTCATTACTAATGTCAGTGAGCGAGCACAAACGCTCTCTGTTAAAACGGCCATATTTTACGGTAGGGATGTTTTTCACTTTAGAGCTCCCTTTGTTAAAATACGAGTTCGATTCTCGGGCATTCCACTGAGGTGTGAGAGATGTGTATTTCTGGTGATAGAAGTTCACTCGCGACGTGGTTGCGGAAGTCACGTCAAGCCGTTGGTCCCGTCGTTGAATAACCACTGGTTCCATGCAACGTAAAAACACCATACAAACAAAACACGGCGTAACCAAATAGCATGCTCACATGGCAGTTATAAAATGTAAGAAGCACCTTCTTTTGAAAACGCACACAAGGGCCCGCCAAACAGTGTGAACGGTCCTAAATACGTGTGAGTAAATAGTGCGCACACGTGGATCCACGCACGTGTATGTATATGCGTTTTACACTCAAGCACGTGGACCAGTATGTCGCGTGTATGATGGTACACAATATAGATTTAAAATTGAGACTTAATTAGTAATTAAATATTTTATATAATTCTTTATATTTTTCTTTCATAATATTTTTAATAATAAAGCCCATATTTCGCTAGCAGTACCAGACCTGACTTCGTTATTTTGGAAAGGTATTGAAACAAGAATCCAAGAAACGTCATAAAAAGTCTCATAAAAAAAATAGCGTACTTCAATTACGGCAAACAGACTTAACTGAAAATTTGATTTTTTTCAAGCTGTGACAACTCAGTCTGTATGTCACCAAGCTTGAGAGAGAAAAAATAAAGCGTTACTCAGTATATTTATCATAAAGTTAGGTTAAAATAACCTACGTTTATGTTCTGTCATTTCAATGAATGATTGTATTTTGTGTTGGTTTCATAGACAAATGTCTTTGTTTTTTATTTTATAGACAAATTACTTGTCTTGTTTTGATTTCATAGACAAATGACTTGTTTAATTTAGATTTCATAGACATATGACCTTTTTTTCAATTTTATAGACAAATGGCTTTTATTTATATTTCGTAGGCAAATGATTTTTTTAAAAATTTCATAGACAAATGGCTTTTTTTAAAATTTCATAGACAAATGGCTTTTTTTAAATTTCATAGACAAATGACTTTTTTTAAATTTCATAGACAAATGATTTTTGTTTAGATTTCATAGACAAATGACTGTATTTTTACATATTTTGCATTCAGTCTACACATAAATGTCACATTTGTGGACGTAAGTCGCTTAGTTTTATTACGATGTGTATAGTAAGTTCTTAAATTTATTTTTTTTCTACTTAATAATTCATGCAGTACGTTTCGGCTTGTATAAGACATGCATTATCAGTGAAAGGACACCTTAAACTCTTTCACCAAAACGTTCACGGCACTGAACAGCAGGTTGACGTCTTTCTGGGACGAAATGATGACACTTTCCCTGTGACTCGTGGTCATGTGACCCTATTTCCGGTCACGAGTTACCACACTCCTAGTTCGTTTACGAATGTCAAAATACCAAGACCCACCCTCTCCTCCCCTACGACGTTGTTTTGATATCAGTTGCCAAAAATGTAATGTTTACAGTATTAAATACTACGAGGCATTTATAGTATCGTCTTAATGTAAATGAACCTAGAGATATTATTGTAATATTAAGGTACCAGCAGCTGATTAACTTAAGCTTAGTAATTTATTAAATAATCCTTATCAGTTTGTTTTTCTAACATTACAGCATTTCATATTTTCAAGTGCTAATGTGTTTTGCCCTAATATAGAGGAAACTATATTACATTACCAGCAATTGATTCTTGAACTAAATATTAGCAAGTTATCAAAGAATACCCGTCAGTTACGTACTTACCTAGCATTACAGTCAAATCTATAGACTTTGATTACAGTATTAAATCTATCAGCTATTAATGTTTGTCCTAGTGTTAAATTTACTTTTTTAAATATATAACATTACAGTACAAAAAAGGAAAAATTAAATAAAGCGTAACAAGTTGACTCGCCTTCCACTGGCGATTTCGCAACGTAATATGACCGTCAATTGCTGTAGATAATCTTATGAGGTATATAGAGTTTAAATTTAGAGGAAATAATAATTAATTACTATAATGTTATATTACAGTACCATTATCACTTCATAGTATTATGAGATATAGACTATATCGTCCTAATGTAGAGGAAACTACATTTGCTGTAGAATATTACGGTAGCAGAATAATAATAATAATAATAATAATACTAACACATTTTATTGCAGCTCAATGCCATATACATGCAGTATATAAAATATAGACAATAACATACGCAC
Organism: Macrobrachium nipponense; assembly: GCF_015104395.2. Lineage (NCBI taxonomy): Eukaryota > Metazoa > Arthropoda > Malacostraca > Decapoda > Palaemonidae > Macrobrachium > Macrobrachium nipponense. The sequence continues at coordinate 418,642 of NC_087209.1, read as the reverse complement.
AATGTAGATACATGACATAGCTTCATACAAAATATAATAGACAATATCCACACAGTTGCTGAGGAAGTAGAAAGAAAATAGTATTATTCATAATTAAAGTTAATGACAGTAATTATTTTGATAATAAAGATAATGACAGTAAGTATTTTGAAACTTAAGAAGAAACAAAACAGTATCCATAATAAAGATAATTAAGAAGTTAAGTCTCGTGATTTTTTTTAAATCCACAATTCTATATTAAAATATAGAAAAATATTTTAATTTATAATTGTGAATTTTTTTTAGCAAAAAAGATAATGACAGTCAGTATTTTGAAACTTGATCAATGACCCCCTGACCTCCTGCCCTTCCGCCGCCAGATTCGCCAACCTGTACTTCCTCTTCATCGTTCTGCTGAACTTCGTGCCCGCCGTCAACGCCTTCGGGAAGGAGGTGGCGATGCTGCCCCTCATCTTCGTCCTGGGCATCACTGCTATCAAGGACGCCTTCGAGGACAGGCGCCGCTACCGCTCCGACAATCGCGTCAACAACGCCACCTGCAGAGTCTACAGCAGGTGAGTAGTGTATTACCCAGAGCGGCTAGGTCGTTATCGAGGG